>NC_056741.1:722532808-722710308 GCF_019279795.1 Protopterus annectens | reverse complement strand
GTAGACTGTAAAACGTGGCACAATCATTCTAAATGCAGGATGATGCTAGACTTCCTAGTGGAATTGTGGCAAAATAAATAAAATAGAAGATCGTAAGGGAAGTTTCTCTTTGAAACTGATGCGGCCGTATATAGGTTAAACATAAGGGCACTAAAGCAATAAAATCTAGCAAATGATGCAAGGCTTGTGCTCCACTTGGCAGATCAGAGAAAGAGCAAAAAGAACTAGTATAAAGCATAGCCGAAAAACCATCACGACAGAATCGGAAAGTGGTGCATATAATCAGTAAATTAAGAAGGGGATACCCAAGTTTCACAATTGCCTCAAATGCAAGTGGCTCGTTATTTTAAATAAACACTGTTTAAAGTGTCCGGGCATACGGAGGAACGACACATATTCATTTAATTAAATTATTATTAGTGGAGATGCATCAGTATGAGCATAACCAAAAGCAGTATAACAACAAAGCCAGCAGCAAAACAATAACATATAGGGAAATAGAAGTGGGATATACATGGAGAAAACTAATTAATGTCTTATAGCCCACGAATGCTAGCCAGGATAGAAGAAACACAGTAGTGTAGGAGAACTAGTTCAACTGGAGATATTTAGCTAAATATGATAGGTTAATCAGGGATAGCAGCTGAATACAATAGGATAAAACTAGTAACCACTGAATATAATTGGCTGATGACTAATAATGCTATAAAGTATGTAAAACTGTTACAAACTGTACTAGAAAAAATGCTAGCGTTTCAAAAAGGAAAAGCTGTTCAGTAAGAGACCCCTGTATAAATTAAAAAGAAATTAAATAAAAAATTAATTAAAAAATCATTTGGATAAAAAAATTAGAGTGGTACAACAATGGTAAAAAAGTCAACACACCATACAAAGGAAGAACATGGCTGAGATACGGCTGCATTAAATGTCAGTGTAAAGCATATCACAAGGATATTCAGTTGCATTAATTTTGCCAGCGTAAAACACATTTCAAGTTTATGTAGTCAATACCCGGGGTGTAATCAGCTCTTATTAGCTAGTTAGACTATTAGCTAGTTTCAACTTGGTAGACTTGTCCAAATAGAGTTTATGCCTATAGAGTTTCCCAAGCTTAAAATGAGTCTTTTTGATTGAGTTGAGTATATGATTCTCAAAGCATAGCTTGTCATCAATTGCGATGCCAAGTAGTTTGGCCGTTTTTACAATTTCAATTTCTCTATTGTTTTGAGAGAATATTTTAAAGTCTAGTGTTAAAGGTTTGGTTGTGAAGAGTAAAAGTTTAGATTTTTTGGGCTTAAGTAGCAGTTGAGCTTTGTTAAGCAAGGATTCGATGGAAGTAAATGCATTTTGTGTTAACTTTAGGTGATCTGAGATGTTGTTAGAGTAATTGTTGTCAAATCATCCGCATAATGAATGAGTGTACTTTGCAGGGATGCTTTATGGAGATTATTAATAAATATGTTAAAAAGCAAGGGCCCAAGAACAGTCCCTTTGGGGAACGCCTGTGTTGTTGAGTAGGTAATCAGATTGCTTACTTTGCCATCGAACAGATTGTTTTCAGTTGTGTAGATAGTTATGGAACCAGGATAGCGTGTGTGGGGAGCAGTTTATGGTCTCAAGTTATAAAAGGAGTGGGACACTGTATCAAAAGCTTTTGATAGGTCTAGTAGGATCACTGATCCTAGTAGGCTTGCATCAAGAGCTTTGTACACAGTGTTGTACATGACAGTAAGGCTGCTGTTGTGCTGTGTGCTGGCAGAAAACCATGTTGGGTGGGTGCAAGTAGGTTATTATCTGGGAGATGTTTTAGCAATTGAGAATTAATACACTTTTGTAAAAAGTTAGATAGAGGTGAAAGTATGGAGATGGGCCAGTAGTTAGATAGATCACTGGTGTTACAGCCTTTGTGATGGGGAGTAATAGAGTTTTTACATAGTTGTGGGACATATGATTCAGAGATTGATCGGTTAATGAGAATGCTAATTGGAAGAGCTATAGAATTTGCTGCAAGTTTTAGGTATTCAGCTTGGAGGCCATCGGAAGAGGGGGAGCATGGTGTTAGCTTTGAAAGCTGTTTACCAACTAGAGAGAGGGGTACTGGTTGTAATGTAAATACAGGAGTGGATGGGGTTTTGTTGGAACTGCATTTGATGTGGGGGGGAGTGGTTAGTGTGTGTGTTGTCTTTTATGTTACCGATTATACTTTTGTTAGTTTGTAGAGAGAAATCATTAACAGGTTTTTGGACAGTATCAATAAAATGAGAATTGAAGGCTTGGGCAATTTCTTGAGGGTCCTTGTCGGGAGATGGGGAGGGGCTGTGTCGAGTACCAGGATTTAGGAGAGAGGAAACAGTTCCAGAAAAATTTAGGGTTATTTTGTTGGTTAGTGAGTTTAGTAGAGAAATACCTTTTTTATTGTTGAGGACTTGCTTTTTGGCATTGTTACAGAGTTGTTTATATCGGAGTTCAAGCTGTGGGGTTCTATTTCTATGCCATTCCTTCAAGGCTTTATCCCTGGAGGTAAGTAACGGTTTCGTTTGTTTAGTTAGCCATGGGGTATGGTTAGGCTTTACTCTTTTGGTACGTCTGGGGGCAAGACTGCCTAGAATATCTAAAAAGACTTTACTGAAGTAGCTGACTGCTTCATCCAGTGGTAGAAATTTGGTAGGGGACCAGCTGTAGGATTTTAGAGACTCTAAGAATAGTTGTTCATTGAAATGGGCAAAATTCCAATTTGTTCTTAGACAATGCAGTTTGCCTATTTGAAGTGGAGTTCTATGGGTATAGGCAGGAAGATAGTCACTAAAGGTATTGGGTAGGGTTCCCTGCCTTGGTGAATTTTTGAGGGTGTGAGACGAGTATCCAGTCTATGGTTGATTGTTTTTTTACCTTACGAGTGGGGTTAGAGATGAGTTGAGTAAACCTGTGCAAGTTAATACTATTTACTGGGGAGTCAGAGATGACAGTTTGCCAGTTTATATTTATGTCACCAAGAATGATGGTTTCATTTGATATATTGAGAGTGGTCCAGGATAGTAGATCTTCCATAGTAGATATTTTTGACCTGGGGGAATACAATACAGAATTGTTTTCTGCTGATGTGAAGGTTAACTAGTAATAATTCCATATTTCTGAATGTTGGTATAGGTTTGTCACATGGTGCAACAGCTGAAGTATCACGATAGATAAATGAGACACCTCCACCTGTTTTATGTAGCCGGTCATTTCTATGTATATTATATCCAGGAGGGATTATTTCTGTGTTAGCAATATGTGCTTTTAAGCCAGGACCTTGTGAGTGCTACAATATCTGGGGAGAAGTGAGAGCCAGGCATGGAATTCGGTGGTTTTGTTACAGATAATGCGTACATTAATTGCAAAAAGCAGAGATTCTTGGCATTAGAGAAAGGTTTGGGGCAGAATGTTTACGTGGTCCAGAGTTGGGGTGAATGTCACCACAGAGAAAGGGACTAGTAGTGACATGTAATTATGGAGGGATATTCAGTAATGGAGAGGCCTATGGTGGGGGTTACAAATTAATTTTAGTTTGATTATGATGACAAAGGATCTAATTTTTGTAAGGTGCCAAGTATGGAAGTTGAATAAAGGGGGTGAGATGTCAGATAAACTACTGGTATTAGTATGGGATGCAATGGGTGATGTGGAAAATGTTAAAGTTGGGGAGTGGAATATAGTATGTAGGGAGGTGGTGTGGGATCAGAAAAGAAGAATGGAGGTAAGGGAGATTAAGGTAGTACATGGTTTTGATGTATAGTACATGTTAGGAAAAGGTTGTGGTACTATAGTTAAGAAGAATGAGGAAGATTTAGGAAGGGAAAATATTAAGAAGGGAGATAATTAGGGTCTGTTGAATGGGAAGATACTGGTGTAGTTGTCTGGGTGACTGAATGAGAGTTAGACAGGAAAGAGAAGAGCTTATGGAAGGTATAAATGTAACTGATGTGGGGGTGGGTGGGAATGGGGTAGGGTAAGTGAGCCGAGTGAGCTTGAGAGGAGTGAGGGCGAACGGAGCGGGCAGAAACCTTGAGGCAGTTTGCCCTGACCACAGTAAAAACAATCACTCAGTGTGCGCCTCAAGACAGTGGAGCAGTTAAGAGTGGGCAGTTCCTACAGGTTAAGAAAAACACATGTAATAGCAACCTAACACATGCTGCATTATTAGTTCTGTATAGTTTTGCAGCTCTTTATGTTAGCAGCTGCTAAAAAGAGAGAAGAAAAGAGGGAGAAAGTTCAGGGGAAAGGATAGGGGAGTCCAACACTACTTGATTGAGTTAGTGAGCATGCCACTAGTCAAATAGGCACTAAAGAGTTTCACTACAGAAACTTGCCTAGTACAGCAGGAAGATTAATGACACGAAGTTTCCCTGCAGGTGAGAAGAATGCTTGTATTTCATGCCACAAGGAAGCTGCCAAGGGGTGGGATATCCAGTTATGCATGGTTAGTCGGGTGTGCTCACTGGGAAAATTGTGAACAGCAGCTGTAAGAGGAAAAAAAATGTTAGGACAGGGGTATTAGGAGGGATGTAGGACAGAAGACATATGACAGCTAAGAAGTGTTTCAGCATAATAACAGCAGAACTAGACAGACAGGATAGCAGACAGGGTTGTTAATAAAAAGAACTTTGAGTGAGTGAAGCAACAACAAAGATGGGGGGTGAGAAAGGATAGTAGGAGTCTCTAAGAGAAGGGAGATATATTACTACAGCAGAAGTATCAGAAATGAGGTAGAAGTAGAACACAATATATACAGTAAATCACTTTACAAAATGGCATCAATAGACATTGGTTACTGTAAGCCCTTTAAGGGAGTGTGTACAAGTTTAAGAATAAAAACACAACACAGTACATATCAGTTAACTTAAGTAAAATTAGCTCTACAAAACAAAGCACCTTAAGTAGACATGAAGCAGTAAGTAGAACACTGTGTAGCAAGTAAAAACACTTTACATAATACACTCTATAGCAACTGCACTATTCTCTTCAGTTAACATTTCTTCAGTACATTTGCTGTAACTAACAAAGTAGATGTAACAGAGACCAGACCCAGAAATACTTGCATAGAAAGCAGTATAACAGTTACAGTACTACCCAGAAAAAAAAAATAAAACAAAAATTAAACACACACAGGTAATGCTTTAAACAGTGGTTGTGAAAATTGGACCTTGGGTTACAGTTGGATGTTAAAGAATCTCACAACTGCAATGTACCCTATACAGAACTTATTTATAATATAACATTCAATTTATATCAAGAATTTGTACATAATTTTTAATCAAAACAAAAAAATGTTTTATTTACAGTTTCCTGTCAGTTGCTTCAATGTCCCTTTAACATATGCTTTACAGTTCAACCACCAATTTACACAGTCAAGAAAATTCCAATCTTTCACAGCCACTTCTTGCAAAACCATATTTCACATTATATATCTAATGGGATATATGCCTTGTCTTGTTAGGTAGTGGTGCTGCGGTAGCGTTGTCGCCTCACAGCAAGACGTTGTCATGTTCGATTCTCAGCTAGAGCGTCTTGTGTGTGGAGGCATGCGTGAATGAGCGTGCCTTCGTTGAAGGTTGTGCGTCAGGGCTGGTAACTCGGCACGTAAAAATCCACTACCAAACATTAGCGGACCGGAGTTCCGCTGTGGCGACCCCTAACCGGGATAAGCCAAAACACACAACAAAAAAGTCTGGTTAAATATATACTTGGAGATTTATAAATGCATGTACTTCTGTTTGCTAGTTAGATGCATACACACTTCTGTTGCTAAAATGTATGTAGAATAATATACTGAGTTAGATGCATCCATTTCTGTTTGCTAGCATACATATATTAAAGGGTTAAACTGTTCTCTGCTAAAAATGATGGCATTCATCTGTAACGTAAAGTACAGTTGTGTACCTACCATAAATGTAGATGTTCGAGTGTATTCACTGTTGCAGTCATTACTCTTGGGTTATCCTGCTGGCAGGCTACCTTCAGTCAGCCAGAATTCCAAAGTCTGGGTCCGGCGTTGGCTGCTGTCGCCTCTTCCCTGACGTCGGTGCACCAAGGGTATAAAAGATGCAGCAGACGCCATTTTCTTCAGTTTTTCTTGCCCCAGATGTCAGGTGCCCCCAAATTGGTAGGCTGAAAAATATGCCAATAAAAATGCATGCACAAAAATAACACTTTCTTCATCTGCAAGCAAATACACCAAATAGGTTGTACAGGATAGAGAAGTGCAGATAAGTCCCAGCAAAGAAAAGGGGGATGGAGGGTGGGTAACCTGGACTGCAACAGTGAATACACTCTTAACATCTACATTTATGGTAGGTACACAACTGTAATATATTCATAGTGTTTCACTGTTGCAGTCATTACTCTTGGGTTGAATCCCAAAGCTGAGGATGGGTGGCTGGGCTAAATAGGATTTGGAGAGGCTATGAGGCCCTACAGAACTGCAGTGGCAAAGCCTGCTCTGGACTTAGTGTAAAGAGGTAAGTGGTAGTGCTTTGTGAAGGTGTGCACTGAACTCCAAGTTACAGCCTCTAAGATATCTTTGGTTGGTACTCCTCTGAGGAAGGCTGCTGAAGTGGCTGCAGCTCTGGTGGAATGAGGCCTAATGCCCTTAGACACTGATTTGCCATGTTGAAAATAGCAGAAGCGGATGCAATGGCCTATCCATTTAGAAATAGTCTGCTTTGAGATGGCCTTTCCTTGTGATCCTGCAGCATATGACACTAAAAGTTGCTCAGTCTTTCTGAAAGCTTTAGTTCTGTCCAAGTAGAAGCGTAACTGCCTGTGTATGTCCAAAGAATGCAGAATTTTCTCACCCTTGTTCTGTGGATTTGGATAAAAGGTAGGTAAGTGAATGGTTTGGTTAAGGGCCACACTGGACACCACCTTAGGCAAAAATGTAGGGTTTGCCCTCAGAGAAACCCTGTCTGGATGAAAAATGATGAAAGGTTCCACAGCCATTAGTTATTGTAACTACGAGACTCGCCTTGCAGAGGTAATTGCTAGGAGAAGAGCTGTTTTCCAGGATAAGAATTTTATATCTGCTGTCGAGGCTGGCTCGAAAGGAGGCAGTGTGAGTTTTTCAAAAACATAATTGAGGTCCCAGGCTGGAATTGGTGCTCTCCTTGGAGGCCTAATGTTTTTGGCCCCTCTGAGGTACTGCCTTATTAAAGGATGAGAAAAGATAGGTGGTTCTGTATTGTAGTGGGCTGAAATGGCAGAGGCATGAATTTTAACTGATGAGAAAGAAAGGCCTTTGTTCAGCATCTCAGTTAGGTATTGTAAAATCTGAGGGATATTTGGTACACACGTCAATGCCTTGTTCCTGGTTCCAAGCACAGAATCTCTTCCATTTTTCTGCATAAGATTTTCTAGTACTGGGCCTCCTGGCCTCCAAGATAACATCCATAACAGCTTTTGAAAGAGGAGAGTTCTGAATGGCTACATTATCCGCCATGCTGCCAGATTTAAGGTCCTGAGATGGCTGTGCAGGATCTGATTGTTTTGTTGGGTCAGCAAGTGAGAAGTCTGAGGCAATATCCATGCTGGACCTTGAGACAAGCTCTTTAGGATTGGGTACCAGTGCTGGTGTGGCCAATCTGGTGCTATCAGTATCATTTTTGGCTTCTCTTGTCTGACCTTTAGGAGTACCCTGGGAAGGAGAGGCAGAGGGGGAAAAGCATATACTGTTAGATTTTTCCAGCTGAAGGATAGGGTGCCCACTTTCCATGCTTGCTTGTGGTAAATCCTTGTGCAAAATCTCTGCAATTGGCAGTTGTGAGGGGAGGCAATAGGTCTATGTCTGGACATCCCCATTTCCTTATTATCATGCTAAAGACTTGTGGATCCAGTTTCCATTCGTGGGGATCCATGAGGTTTCTGCTTAGCTCGTCTGCCAGAGTATTTGTTTTTCCTGGCACGAATTGTGCTCGCAGGTGAACTTGAAAAGCCAATGCTGTGTCCCATAAGGTCATTGTTCGTCTGCAGAGGGGGTAGGAATGTGTACCTCCGTGCTTGTTTATGTACCACATGACCGTAGTGTTGTCTGTCTTTATCAGTAACTGTCCTGGGTGAAGTAGGTCCTTGAAAGCTGTCAGGGTATTTTGAACAGCTAGCATCTCTTTTTGATTGATGTGAAGATGTATCTGGTTTGCAGGTCATGTGCCCTGAATACATTTTCCTGCCATATGGGCCCCCCAGGAATAATCTGATGCATCCGTTGTCTGTGTCTGTCTGGCTGTGGGTAAACTGAATGGCCGACCCTTGTTGTGGTGACAGGCTTCTGCCCACCATCGTAACTCCTGTTGCAGGCAGGGAATGAGTGCAATTACTGTCTCCAGGCTGTGGCAATGCGGAGTCCAAACACTTTTTAGATACCATTGTAGTTTCCTCATATGCAGTCTGGCATATAGAATTAGTAGAATGCAGGATGCCATGAAACCCAAGGCCTACAGGATTTTCCTTGCAGATAAGTGGGTTCTTGTTGCCAGTTTCTTGAAGTAAGTAGTCAGTTGCTTTTGTTTGTCTGGCGTGAGATAAGCCATCTGGGCAGTTTGTATTTAAGCTTGCATCCAGGAATATTATCTCTTGAGAGGGCACTAGTTTTGAATTCTTTTCGTTTACTGTGTACCCTAGGCCAATTAGTAGTCTTTTTACAAACGCCAGATGCTTTAGAAGAATGTCTTTGTTCTCTGCTTGAATTAGGCAGTCGTCCAACTAGGGATATATTTGAATTCCTTTTTGTCTGCAAAACGCAATTACTGGTGCCAGGCATTTTGTGAAGACCCTGGGCACAGTAGATAAGCCAAAGGGCAGTGCAGAGAATTGGTAATGAGTTGAGCCAGCTATGAATCTGAGGTATCTTCTGCAAGATTGTCCGATTGGGACATGCAGGTATGCCTCTTTTAGGTCCAAAGTTACACGCCAAGCCTTCTTGCCCAGCATGGGCAGCAGCTGCTGTAGAGTCAACATCTTGAATTTTGGAACTTCCAGAAACGTATTTAGTATAGACAGGTCCAGTATTGGTCTCCAGGTTTTGTCCTTTCTGGGTACTATGAAAAGTCTGGAGTAAAATCCTTGCCCCTGCTCTTGTTGTGGTACTTGCTGAATGGCCCTCATGTCCATGAGGGCTGTAATTTGTTTTTGTGCCTCTGCCCACTGATTGTGTGGCGGGTCTGGCATACCTTTTGACCTTGGTAAAGTGTGAAAATGGAACCTGTAGCCTTGGGACACTGTTCAGGACCCTGTCTCAGCTATGTATCTGACCAGCTGCAACCTGGATCCTGGCCCTCCCAGGCTACTTAAAAGTTTTCTTGGTTACCTAGGACTGGTAATTCTTCACATAGTTTAATCCTCATTTAATCCTCATTGAGAACTGGGATGTTCCCATTCTCTCTGAATAAGTCTTTGCTTACCTTGTTTCTCAAAGAACATCCTTGGAGTGTGGCGTTCTCCAGGGTTTCATCTTGGCACCTCTGTTATTCACAGTGGGTATGTTGCTGCTAGGGAATGCCATGGTAAGGAGATGTTCATCAATTTTACACCGATGACGTTCAGCTTTATCTCTCCTTTTCTCAAAAAAGTATGCCTAATTTTTCATCCTTGGAAGATTGCTTATATTTCAACCTTGACTGAATGATGTACAACTGATTGAAACTCAACCATAATATGACTGAGGCAGTGCTGGCTCATACCACTGTTTCTCTCTTCAAATTTCCTCTGGTCTTACCACTGTTTATCTATGTTGAGAATTAGAATATACACCTCTCATTTGCCACCTGGCAGTAGTTTTTTTTTTTTTGCATCTCTTTTTGGCTACCCAGTAGCTGACCATCAAGAGCTCCCAGGGCCTTGTCCACCAGATCTGCAGAACCCTCCTTATCTGCCTCCTGGACTAATTTTGACCAATGTTCAAGGCTACTAAAGATATTGCATCACCTGGAGCAGAATCATACTGCTACTGCGTGATTATTCCTATATTCCACACCTGCATATACTGAGTAACACCCTGTGGGTATGTTGTGCAATGGCCATCAGTGCTGGACCACCTCTCCCTTCTGCAAGGGGCTGACCCCAACAAGGCTTCCCAGATACCCACATGCAATCGTACATGGTTGCTTCCCTGATCTCAACCAGTGAGATCAAACTACATGTGTGCTCCAAACATACACACCTCACTCCCTCTGTCCTCTCAGGATGGGCATGCTCTTCCTCCCTGCCTACACTATCTACTGCCCAAGCCATTAATTGTCACCTCTGCTTTAGTCATGGCTTTATCTCTCTATTCCACACAGGCAGGCACTCCGGGCGTTGTTCTAAATGACAAATAGATGCTCTTGGTCAAGTTTCCACTGTCATCAAAACTTCTTCCTTCAATGAAAATAAAACAAATGCTATAGTGATAAACAATGTACCCAAACAGTGACTGGCTCTATGAGGGCATGGTAAGATGAAGTGTTTAGGTGCATGGATTATAAAAGGAGTCTATTATGGTAATTAAGGACATGTGGGAAGAAGCTAAACAAAAGACGGTGCAAAAAGTGAGAGGTTAGAAACTCTATATGGATATGGATAGCAAGACAAAAGCAGTGAAAATGTTTCAAGTCCCCTTCGTTACACGTTCAGGTCAGGCATATTTTTATCAACCTGAGGAAAAGTTGCAGACCATAATTAATACAGAGTTTAAGGAATTTCAGAGGAAAAAAAGGGAAGGAGTTAAGTTAGGCAAGTTATTTCTTCCCATAGAACAAGGTGGTTTAAGATTACCAGATTTTAAGGGATACTTTAGTGTTATATAGTTAAGGCTTATATACATGACAAACTCAGGAAACAAATCAAAGTAGAAAGGCATGATAATGAAATGGGAGTGGTGGTTCAAGAAATAAGGTGATAGGTTTTGGATGTAGACCGTTAAGGAGAAGAACGGCCACAGTATATAAAATAGCACAAAGTATTCTAAGATGCAAGCCAACACGGGAATGATGAAATGAAATTTTACAAGCGGGGATGGCTGCAACTAGGGACTTACAAAATAGCAAGGGAGCTGGAATTTATTGGAGAAAATTAGCAAAGGAGCCAAGGCATTGGGAGCAAATAGCTATGGAGTACAAGGCATCATAGTGAGATGAGGCCAAGCAGAAATCTGAACGACAGTTTAAGATAGACTTCCCTACCAAAATTAGGACAGCATATAGGCAAAGGGACAAGGGAGTGTTAAGTGAAAGATAAGCTCTGGTTGTTTTCACTAGAGTCTAGAACAGAAGCTGCTATTAAAAAGGGATAATTCGCAAGTTATATAAAATACTACACAATGTTGTTGTTGTTGCATCTTTCGGCTTTTCCCGGTTAGGGGTCGCCACAGCGGAACTCCGGTCCGCTAATGATTGGCAGTAGATTTTTACGTACTGACTTGCCAGGCCTGACGCACAACCTTCAACGAAGGTACGCCCATTCACGCACGTCTCCACTCAGAAGACGCTTTAGCTGAGAATCGAACAGGACAATGTCTTACCGTGAGGCGACAACGCTACCACAGCTCCATAAAATTCTACACAATACCTATAAGAATCAATCAAAAGTGGTTAGAAAATATTGGGAAGAAATAATGGAAAGGCAGTATACCAGGGCAGTCATCTGTATGGCTCCCAAGTATGAAACAAAATCAAGAATGCTTAGAATTTTTTCATAGAAGTGTTTGCATAGGCATTTTTATACCCCAAGCAGACTTCAGGGAAAGTTTCTCTGGTAGGTAGCAATTGCTGGTGGTGTGACTGTGATGGGATAAAGAGAGGTAATTGGAAACGTGCTTTCTGAGAATGTAAACAGCTGGCAGATTTTAAAAATGTCCTCCTTTGTCATAAATGCTGGGAGAGCAAATGATTGTAACAAAGGGAATAATTCCTTTGTGCTAGGATATATGATCTGAATTGCTTACACATAATAATGCCTTACTAAGTTTAGTGCTATTGATTGACAAAAGAAAAAAACAATTGCTATAAAACTGAAATCAAATTCTAAACTGACTAACTGAAGTAATGAGTATTATAAAGTAAACAAAAGAATTGGCAGTAGGATATTTACAAAAGGGAAGGAACAAACTACATAGAAACAGAATTTGTGGGAACCATACGTGCAGAATAATGTTCAAGAGTAGGAGTGGAATTTAATGGAAGGCAGGACTTCGGCAATTTATGTAATATTGAAACGAATGACAACTGCTAAAAAAAGAAAACATATATAATGCAGGAAACTTATGAAAAAAAAGTTCACAATGGTTTGGTTTCTTTTTTAAGAACTGTATGCATACATGTCATTGTTAAAATTGTGTGAATTTAATAAAAGTATTAAAAAAAAAAACACTTTTTTCTATCAAAGGAATACTACCCAGATCCAATTACATATATCATCCTCAGACCTTGAGACAGAGGTAAATGCTCCAGTAATGTCTTCTTTTGACTACTGTAATGTTCCTTCGGATAGTGATTTGGCCTGCATATTGTGGGTGCTGAATTCTACCACCAGGTAGGTTGTAGACTGGTACAGCAGGAACAAGTACTATCATACTTTTATTCTGAGGTCTCCACTGGTTAGCAGTGGTGGCCAGACACATTTAAGATGCTTACCCTTTCCTTTCTCGCCCTACATGACCTGGGTCCTACTTAATACAAAGAGATGCTGAGGCCCTACACCCCAGCAAAACGGTTCAAGTCATTAGATGCAAAGATGTTGGCTGTCCCAAAGACTCAGTCACAGACACTTGGGCAGGATCTCTTATCTTGTCCTGGTCCTTTGATTCCAACTACCATCCCTGGATTGGGCTTATGAGACAGAAACTTCATTTAGGAAGTCCCTTACATTCCATTTTTAGGAGGGTCTGCTGCGAGTATGGTAGCAGCATCTACATCAGTTTTAGACTACTACGTTTTAAATATTTCAGTTTGACTTAAAATTTACTATTATGATCCATACTGCACTTTTAGTAGTAGTTTTTAATAACTGCTTATTCCTTTTTGTAATGCTTAGTTTTAAGCATTTTACTTTAAAATAAATGATCTTTTTTAAAGTCCCTACATTTAGTACTTTTACTGGAGTAAGAAACTAAAACAATACACATTTGCAACTGTTAATTATTCTGAGCATTATATTTTTAAGTGAAACCTTTAGACTTCTTTTTATTTTTCCCAGAATACACATAGATCTGAACTTGTTCTTGCTGCAGTTGCATAAGGCCTTCTTTTTATAAGCTGTTTTCAGTATGTATTTAAACAGGTGACATACAATTAGAGGCCCAGAATACAAATGACAATATTTCTTATTAGGCATTCTACTCTCAAAATAAAATAGATTACAAAGGCCTCTTTACTTATTTTTGGTGATAAAATGTTCACTAAGTTTTCCTAGTTTGTATTAGAAATGAACATATTACTTTTAAAATGTTGTCTCATTAAAGTATTTGATGCCAACACATTTTCTAAATGGAGTGATAGGATAGGATACAACTACGTCAGGGCAACTTTATGGTAACCTATTCCAACTTGAAAACATGTACAACTTCCACAATTTTTTTTAAGTTACAGCCATTGCTGAAATGACCTTCACTAAATTAAGTTAAGATCAGCCTTCAAAACATAAATGAGGATACGAAATCAAAATGAACAAAAAATTAATGTCAAGCCAAGCTATTAGTATTCAAATCAATATAATCAAAAAAGTACAGTTTTGTACCTACCATAAATGTAGATGTCTGAACTGGATAGCATCTGCAGTCATAACAACTGGGTTGTCCTGTCGTCAGGCAGCCCTTCAGTCGGCCGGATTCCAAAGTCCGGGTCCGGCTTCGGCTGATGTCGCACTCCACCCGACGTCATCTCTGTTGGTCTTCGGGTATAAAAGCATCAGCCGACGCCATTTTCCTCAGTGTTTCTTGCCCCAGATGCCAGTAGCCCTCTTGCAGGCTAAAATTTGGATAGATGCCAATGTTTCCAAATAGATAGAGGTAATCACAACAATAAGCATGTATGTACATATATACAAACAAATACACCATAAAGACTCCCCAACAGCTAGCTATTAGGAGGGTAAACACCCTAGGAGTACCACAGAGGGAAGGAGGAGGGTAATCCTGACTGCAGATGCTATCCAGTTCGGACATCTACATTTATGGTAGGTACAAAACTGTACTATGTCCTTCATGGATGCATCTGCAGTCATAACAACTGGGTAGAATACCATAGCCAACTAGGGAGGAGGATAAAAGTAGATTATGGTGTGTTTAGGATCCCTTGCAGTACAGCAGTGGCAAACCCTGCTCGGGATCTGGAATATAGAGGCAAATTATAATGCTTGGCAAATGTATGCACGGAGGTCCAAGTAGCCGCCTCAATAATGTCTTTGGTTGCCACTCCTCGTAAGAAGGCTGTGGTAGTGGCTGTTGCCCTTGTAGAATGAGGTCTTATGTTCTGTGGAATTGGTTTTCCATGGAAGGAGTAACAGAATCGTATGCAATTTCCTATCCATTTGGAGATTGTCTGTTTGGAAATAGCTTTTCCTTCCCTTCCTGTTGCATAGGCTACAAAAAGTTGGTCAGTCTTTCTGCTATTTTTGTTCTGTCCAAGTAGTAGCGTAGCTGTCTATGTACATCCAAGGTATGCAGTATTCTTTCCCCTCTGTTTTGTGGGTTGGGAAAGAAGGTAGGTAGGTGGATTGCCTGGTTTAAAGATACTCTGGATACCACCTTGGGCATAAATGTAGGATTAGTCCTCATGGACACTCTATCTTGGTGGAAGATTAGGAAGGGTTGCACTGCCATTAAGGCCTGTAGTTCTGAAACCCTCCTTGCTGAAGTAATTGCCAGTAGGAAAGCAGTTTTCCATGACAGGTGTTGTAGGTCTGCTGTTGCTGCTGGTTCAAAGGGTGATAGTGTCAACTTTTCTAGCACAAAGTTTAAATCCCAAGCTGGTAATGGTGGTTTCCTTGGAGGTTTTACATTCTTGATTCCTCTGAGGAACTGCCTGAGCAAAGGGTGCGAAAAACAGGTGGATCAAAGCTGTATTCTGCGAAATAGCTGATGCATGTATCTTCATGGAGGAGTAGGACAGGCCTGAATGAAGAAGTTCGGCCAGATACTCCAGAATGTTAGGCATATCTATGTTTGACACATCTTTTCCTCTTTCCGTACTCCAAATGACAAACCTTTTCCATTTTCCAGCATAGTTCCTTCTTGTTGAAGGTCTGCGTGCTTCAAGAATAATGTCTTTAACTCTTTCGGAAAGTTGTGGATTAGCTGCTGCTATGTGATCTTGCATGCAGTCAGTTGCAACGTTTTAGGTTTGGATGTATGATGCTGTAGTTGTTCTGAGTTAACATCAAAGGCATCAGGGTATTGGCCACATATTGTTCGAGACATGCTCCTCAGTAGTGGGTACCAGTGTTGTCTTGGCCAGTTTGGAGCTATCAGGATTATCCTTGGGCGTTCTTCCTTGATTTTTAGTAGTACCTTGTGTATCAAAGGAAGAGGTGGGAATGCATATGCTGTTAGGCCTTTCCAGTTGAAGGAGAGCGAATCCACTTTCCATGCTAGTGGGTGGAATGTCCTTGTGCAGAATTTTTTGAGCTGGTGATTGAGAGGTGATGCGAATAGGTCTATCTGTGGCATTCCCCATTTCTTTGGGATGGTCTTGAAGATGTCCGGGTGCAGCTTCCATTCGTGGGCATCAGTGGTTCTGCTTAATATGTCTGCTAGAGTATTGTCTTTCCCTGGTACAAATATTGCCTGTAACTGGATGTTGTAGCTGAGTGCCAGGGTCCACAGCTCCAAGGTCATTCTGCATAGGGGGTATGAATGAGTGCCTCCCTGTTTGTTGATGTACCACATGACTGTGGTGTTGTCTGTTCTTATCATCAACTGGCCCTCTTTGAGAAATGGTTTGAACTTTTGGATTGCCAGTTTTACTGCCAGCATTTCTTTTAGGTTGATGTGCAGGCGAAGTTGATCCTGTGTCCACAATCCTTGCACGCATTTGTCCAGCATGTGGGCCCCCCATCCTAGGTCTGAAGCGTCTGTTGTGATGGTCTGGCTTGCTTGACATCTGCGAAAGGGTAGGCCTGGGTTTGACTGGCATGCCTGAGCCCACCATAGGAACTCCTGTTTTAAGCATGGAATTAGTGGGATTTCTGTTTCTAGGCTGTGTCTGTGTTGGGACCATAAATTCTTTAGGTACCACTGTAGTTTTCTCATATGTAGTCTGGCAAATGGAACCAAGATTATGCATGATGCCATGAAGCCCAAGGCCTGCAGTACTTTTCTTGCTGTTAACTTGTTCGGTTTTGTTAGTGCCAAGAAGTAAAGAGGAAGTTCTTTTTGTTTTTCTGTAGTCAGGAATGCCATTTGTTTTACTGTGTCCAATTCCGCCCAAGAATGTCCTTGTTTGGGATGGTATGAGCCTTGACTTTTGTAAATTGACTGTGTATCCCAGTGCTTGTAGCAAGTAAATGACCCTTTGTAAATCTGTTGTCAGCTTGCTTTTGTTGTCCCCTTGTAGCAGGCAGTCGTCCAGGTATGGGTAAATTTGAATTCCCTGTAGTCTGCAATGGGCTATTACTGATGCCAGGCATTTTGTGAATACTCTGGGCGCAGTAGATAAGCCAAAGGGCAATGCTGAGAATTGATAGTGCTCTGATCCTGCAAGAAATCTGAGGTATCTTCTGCAGATTGGTCGAATGGGGACGTGCAGGTATGCCTCCTTGAGATCTAGAGTTACCAGCCAAGACTCCTTGCCCAGCATGGGAAGAAGTTGCTGTAGGGTCAGCATTTTGAATTTTGGGACAATGATTTATGTATTTAAGGTGGACAGGTCGAGAATTGGTCTCCAACTTTTTTCCTTTCTTGGAACTAGGAATAGTCTGGAATAGAACCCCTTTCCTTGCTCTGCTGTTGGTACTCTTTCCACAGCTCTCATGTTTGCCAACACCATTATCTGGCGTAGAGCCTCTGTTTTTTGATTTGGAGGTAGATTTGGCATTCCTCTTTTGACTGGTAAAGTGTGGAAGTGAAACCGGTAACCTTGATCTATGGTTTGTAAAATCCACTTGTCTTTTGTTATGTAGTGCCAGTTCTTTGAAAATAAGGTTAACTTTCCGCCTAGAGGAGCTGCTATTTGTTCCCTGGTAGGCGGATTTAGGGTTAAGTCACTGTGGTTGTGCTGATGTAGTGGCAGTGGCTGTGTCTGTGCCTCTGTTGTTACCTTGCCACCGTCGTCCTCTGTAGGCACCTCCTCTGGATTGGTTTCTGCCTCTGGAGCGTCTATTCCTGCCCCTTTGAAATTTTGTGGAGTCAGGAAAGGACCAATTTTGGCAGGCCAGTTCCTGCTAAACCTTGGGGTTGAACCTGCAGGAAATCTTTAACAGTTTGAACAGATTTTGCCTTTTCTTCCATTTTCTTCATAACCTGCTGGGCAGGTGTACCAAACAAACTTGTCTTGTCCATAGGAGCATCTAGCAACTTAGCTTTAACATGATCCGGTAAAGCTTGTTCCTTTAGCCATGCATGCCTTCTTATCACTGTGCCTGTCATGGCTGATCTAAATGAAGCCTCCAGTGCATCATAGCCACATTTTAAGGAATGGTTGCTAACCTGTTGTATGTTATTTACCATCTCTAATACATATTTCTTATCAAGAGATTCATCAGTGGTTAGTTTTTTAGTTAACTGATCAAGCATAAACTCTTGGTATTGTATCATGTGAAACTGACAGTTTAAAGCTCTAGCTGAGAGAGTAGCTGAAGTGTAGACCTTTTTACCCCATCTGTCCAATGACCTTGCTTCCCTTTCAGAAGGAATAGGGTTTTTAGCTATGGTCGCGGCTACTGCCTTGGGACCCTGGGATATAGTTTGTGGGTCTGCAAGTGGGGCCTTGTAAAGGTGGTGATGAGTATCTGGCACCCTGTAAAATCTGTCTGGTTTGGCAGGGGCTGGGGTAAAGAATCTGGAGCGGAGCAAACATCATTGAAAGCATCATCCACCACAGAGAACAGGAGGTATAGCTAAGGGCCTGTGCTGAGGGAGGTGCAGAAAGGTCCTAAGTCTTTTTCTGGAGTCTGAAAAATCCTGTTGCTGCCATTGGAACTGTTCTCGCATGGCATGCAAGGTTTCCCCAAAGGAGAATTCTTCTGGTGGGGAAGCAGCTGGAATGGATTCTTCAGCATCAGAATCTTCAAAATTGGAGAAGGGAGCCTCTGGCTGGTCAGTTATGTCTGATTCATCAGCAGAATCATCAGAGGACACTGGCTCAGGGGGCTCTGCCCTAGGTCTCTTCTCTGGGGGCTGAGAGGCCCTGTCTGGATGAGATTGAGATCCTCTAATTAAGGAAATTAAATCTTCTGCCAAAGTAAGCATTTGAGAACTAGAAGAGGGCCTGGATGTGGGGGGTTTAACAGGCACTGTTTTAGTAGTCCTGGCTGCTTTAGCCCTGGCGAAGGCCTTAATGGACATGGCTGCTGGAGGCCTAGCAGCACCACGTGCTGGGGTAGAGACATCCAAGGGGATGGTGTCTGATAAGTCAACCACCGTAGTGGGTAAAAGTTCTGAGGTCGATTCAAGAGTTGTAGCAGGGGCCTCAGTTGTAGGAATAGGTTCAGCTGTACTTTGATCAGTTTTCTCGGTTTCGGCCGAAACCGAGACACTCGATTTGCTTAACCATGGTTTCGGCGAAACCGCGGACCGCGAGTGTCGGTCTTTATCTTTGCGTTTTGGTAGATTGGGTAGTCGGAGGATCCGGCGGCATAATGTCGCAAAATCAGAACCGAAAAACTGTTCTGCAAACTCCGACCGGCGCCTAAGCGTTCGTCGGTTGAAAGAAGCACAGGCGAACAGGCTGCTACGTCGTGGGCTGGGCCTAAACAAGGCAGACAGTAAGAGTGGAAATCTTTATGAGGTATTTGTTTCCCACAGGTTAAACAATTGTTAACTTTTCTGACATCGGCTGAGGCAAGAAAGAGTCCCCAGCGGGTACTTAGCTTTAGAAGTCTTGAGTAGTATTCGGTAGAAGTAATCTCTGGATCCGACCGACCGGCACTTGCGAACAGCTTCTGCTTGGTGCCACGGCAAGAAAGACTGAGGAAAATGGCGTCGGCTGATGCTTTTATACCGAAGACCAACAGAGATGGCGTCGGGTGGAGTGCGACATCAGCGAAGCGGACCCGGACTTTGGAATCCGGCCGACTGAAGGGCTGCCTGACGACAGGACAACCCAGTTGTTATGACTGCAGATGCATCCATGAAGGACATCAGAGTTTTTAAACTTGTATTTGAACACTGCTTATAAAAATTATGTCAAATACAGCAGGCTTTACATCCCTGTACCTCCTTATATTATATATTATATTTCAACTCTGAGGTTTATACACCTCCAGGTACAGAATTCTCTCTACAGCAATTTCACTTGAATAAATAGCATCTTAACCAACTGCACATTATTGCACAACTGGCCATCCTACAAAGTGAAGACCCTCCACTTATGGTATAACCTTATATTACTTTTAGCTCATTTTCTGTGCCAAACTGACCATCACACATATCCCAGTTCCCCTCTTTCTCTCTACCTGCAAAGATCAACCATATTTAACTGTGATATTGATCCTATTAAAGGATAACTATGCTTTTAAAATATCTCCTTTTCCTAGAGTGTATTTTTCTTCCTACACTGCCAGATATAAAAGGTATGAATTGGCTATTTCTTCCAGTCTGTGATCATTTCTATTGGATTTTACTCGGTGCACATGTTGGGTTTGGAAGAAATTATGTGATTTTTTTTAGGAGTTTGTCTCCCTGTATTTTATATGTTATTTATTTACATTTAAAAGGATCCTAAGGATGAAGCTGCCCCATAAGAGGAAAAGAGAAAGGCCTAAGATAAGGTTTAAGGATGTGATGACAGAGGACAGGCAGGTGGTTGGTGTGACAGAGCAAGATGCAGAGGACAGGAAGAAATGGAAACAGATAATCCACTGTGGCAACCCCTAATGGGAACAGCCAAAAGAAAAAGAAGATTTCTTTACATTTGTTAACCGGGTAAATGTACTGGTCTGAGGGCCATTTTCACCTTGATCCTAGCACAAATATTAAGGGTTTCAGCCTAGGAGAAATCGGTAAAACAAGATGCTTGGTGCCCTTCGTTATATCCCACCCATTAGGGTCAAAAACCTATGGAATATCTTGGGATTCAAAAATCTTTTCCCTTGTACTGTCATTTACACTTTACTGCTTCCTTTCTATCTCTCTCTCTTTCTTAAGACCACAAATCAAAGTCCTTGGGACTTCAAATTTCTTTTACTATGTAGTCCCAGTATAAAGCGCTGATACCAAAGATGTCCATATGGTTAGAGGTAGTTAGTAGACATGTGGTTTAAAAGATCATTGAGCACAATTTTCCAACAGACCAAGATCACTGCCTGGTTAAGTGGCTTGCTCAGAATCACACAGCAAGCAAATGGTGGCTGACAAAATCGAACCACTGGAAGCAGCCAGTTTACAACTCAACCTTAATTGTAAGCAAAAATTAAATGAAGGAAGTTACCAGCAGCCAGCTGATTCTTGGCTTGTCAAGAAATCTAATTTAATGGTATTATACATCTGAAGAAAGGCCTTAGAATATAGTGTGTTTAAAATATGACAAAAGTCCAGAGAGCATTGCCATAAGACAGTTACTCCCTCTAGTTTCTTAGGGTAAGTAGCAATTCTGTGTATTGCTATTCTAAGTAAATGTGAAGTCAATCTTCCATGAAAGAGTACGGCATATCAATCTCAACTTTTAAGGCTAAATACTGCATTGTGAGAGAAAAAAAGTTTTAAGTTTACCCAAAAACAAAATCATTTAACTACATCTGCCCCTATCAGGTCAATTGGCATCAGAATTAAATAAAAAATTGTTATTTTTACTTCTGTTTCTGTGTAGACATTAGTATACCACAGAATACTAACATTAAGACAAAATAACCTTTTTCCATTTTTGACTACATTTTCCCTTTATGGAGAGCATAACGAAATGTTGGTCTGTTAGTTTAACAGAAGTAGGATAGAAAGTCTCAGAGAATCCGGAGGACAAAGATAACAGTGTTTTAAAGGACTATTTACAGGACAGCAACCAGTCTGGGCTCATAGCCAGAAGGAGCCGGAGCGGTCACACAGAGACCACCACTTTAAGGAGACTTTAAGGAGAGGGAAATTGCTATAGCAGATGTCAGCAAGGCCACTGACAGTTTTGTACATGTGGCTAATATCAAAACTGGAAGAGATAGGGGTGTAGGATCAAAACTGAGAAAACAGACTATTGCACGGTAAGAGAGGGTTGTGAGGACAGGGATGATGCCAGAAAATTAGAAAAGTGACTACTGGAATACCACAGCTGTCCTTGCTGTATCGAGTGCTCTTCTGTGTGTTTATCTCAGACACATCTTGAAACACAGAAAAGGATCAACCTCTTTCAGATGATGACACAAAGACAGATGTAACACTGGAGGATGGGGGAAGAGTCTAAGAAAGGGTTTAAAAATGTTCAAGCAAAAAGGTGGCAGTCAATGTTCCAAGCAAACAAAAGTACTGCATTAGGGACACAAAAGCCTTGATGTGAATTATCAGCTGGGGGATAAAACTGATGGTAAAAAGAAAAGGAGGAGGAACTGGGGAGTGCTGATCACAAGCTGGACTAGACCACCTGGAGCAAATAAAGGGGGAACTGGTAATCAGAAAGCTGGAGTGTATCGTCAAGCATAGATGTCAGACTACACCTAAACTACTGTTTGCAGTTCTGGAGGCCATGCAAGGAAAGGGACATCAAGTTCCTGGAAGGAGTCTACAGCAAAGCCATAAAAGAAAACTGAAATGGTGAGAAGGGATATGACTAAAAACTAGATGAAACTAGATTCCAAAGACATGCATCTGGAGCATTTCGCCCTGGGCTTCCGCTGAACACAGGCTCTGTCCTAGTCGGACTTTCCCTGTCAACAAAGGTTAAATAATAAAAAAAATTAACTAATGCTCTTCTCACTTGAGACCAGAACAAACAGAGAGACATAACACTAGTGCATAAGATCTTATCAGAAAGACGTGAAGAGGCCTTCCTGAATGGGAAAGACAAAGAGGGGAGGAATGACGATACACAGACTGCAGAATGCAGGTACTAACTACTCTTCTGACAACCAAAAGTACTTCTTTCTACATAAGGCTGTAGAACCATGGAACAGATTAATAGAATGGGCAGTCAATAGGGACACCATAGATGGCATGAAACATCGAAGGAAACTGGAGAAAAAAATAACAGTTCAAAGTGAGATTATTAACATATTGGAAGAAAACAAATTTGCAGTTTTAGAAAGTGAAGATGAAGAAATGGAAAGAATGAAAAAACAAGAACAACATAAAAAAATCAATTGGTGGCAGACACAGAAGGAAAAGAAATTAAGATCTGGAAGTAAAACACTTACAAAAAAGGATAAAGGATGATATAGGAATTTTAGCATTAACTTCGAATAGTATTACAAATGATACAAGAGGTTTGGTGGTGGTGGAATGTTGTATAAAATATAACAGTTTTTTTTTTTTGCTTGCTGGACATCAGAAGTAACATGAAAAAAGTAAAAGAGTACACACAGTGAGTGTGTGTGGGGGGGGGTGCAAATTGTTTAGTAAATAAGGAGACATGTTTTACAATAAGAATTTTTATAAGAATGGAGAACTAACAATTCTAGAGGTAACAGTAATACCAAGAAGGCTGGTAATACGTAATAAAAAGAGAATGAGACAAAAATGAATAAGATTAATATTTAATTTTGCATATAGTAACAGAGAGAAACCAATGGTTTGAAAAAAAATTTAAATATATATGTTCGTAAATGCATCAATACTGACTGTTAGGAGATATTAACTGTAAACTGATAAAGAAAAAGTAAAACAATACAGGTTAAGATATAAACATAACTAATAAAACATGGAGATTTAAAAGTAGGACTGATTAGAGAATGAAAGTACAGTTTTGTACCTATCACAAATGTAGATGTTCGAGTGCTAATACAGCTGCAGTAATCACAGATGGGTTCTCTGCCGTCAGGCGGGTCCTCGGTCGGCCGAATTCCAAAGTCTAGGTCTGGCGTCGGTTGTCGTCGCTCTCTTCCCTGACGTTAGTGCGACAGGGGTATACAAGACACAGCCGACGCCATATTCTTCAGTCTTTCTTGCCCCAGATGTCAGGTGCCCCCAGATGGAAGGCAATACATAAATTATATATATAAATATAATCAAGCAATGCAATATAATCAAAAATCAGTAGTTGCAAGCAAATACACCATAGAAGGATACCCCAAATTAGGTTGTATGAGGAGGTGTTAACCACTGGGCTTTTACCAAGAGGGGAAGGAGGGAGGGAAACCTGTACTGCAGCTGTATTAGCACTCGAATATCTACATTTATGGTAGGTACAAAACTGTACTATGTTCATCGTGCATACAGCTGCAGTAATCACAGATGGGTAGAATCCCAAAGCTCCGCACAGGGTGGTAGGCACTAGGTGGAACTGGGAGCAGCCAGAATGCCCTGCAACACAGCAGAGGCAAAGCCTGCTCTAGTTTTGGAATATAAAGGCAGGTGGTAGTGTTTTGTGAAGGTATGCACAGAACTCCAAGTGGCTGCCTCCAAAATATCCTTGGCAGGGACTCCTCTGAGGAAGGCTGTAGAGGTAGCTGTGGCCCTTGTGGAGTGGGATCTGATGCCTGTAGGCACAGGTTTGCCATGAAAGGAGTAACAAAACCGTATGCAATGGCCTATCCATTTTGAAATTGTCTGTTTGGAAATTGGCTTCCCTTGAGCTCCTACAGCATAGGACACAAAAAGTTGTTCTGATTTCCTGAAGGGCTGTGTTCTGTCCAGATAGTAACGTAGCTGTCTATGGATGTCTAAGGAATGTAGCAGCCTTTCCCCTTTGTTTTGAGGATTGGGGTAAAAGGTAGGTAAGTGTATGGCCTGATTTAAAGCTACCCTGGATACTACCTTGGGCATAAATGAAGGGTTGGTTCGTAGGGAAACCCTGTCCTGATGGAAGATGAGAAAGGGCTGCACAGCCATGAGGGCTTGTAGTTCCGAAACCCTACGAGCTGAGGTAATGGCCAGAAGGAAGGCTGTTTTCCAGGACAAATATTGCAAATCTGTAGAGGCAGCTGGTTCAAAGGGAGGTAATGTTAATTTTAATTTTTCTAGAATGTAGTTAAGATCCCAGGCTGGGATTGGTTGTTTCCTTGGAGGTCTTATATTCTTAGCTCCTCTGAGGAACTGTCTTAAAAGTGGGTGAGAGAATAAGGGTGGATCAGTGTTGTATTCTGCAGAAATGGCTGAGGCATGAATTTTGATGGAGGAAAATGAAAGTCCACTGTTCAACAGCTCAGCTAAATACTGTAATATCCGAGGCAAATTCAGTTTTCTAGGATCCTGGCCTTTTTTCTCATTCCAAGCGCAAAAACGTTTCCACTTTGCGGAGTAAGCCTTTCTAGTGGATGGTCTTCTGGCCTCCAAAATGACATCCTGCACCTCTTTGGAGAGTAGGGTCTGCTGTGGTGTTAAGGAATTTTCCATGCAGCCAGATTGAGAGTTTTCAGCTGACTGTGAAGAGTTTTGTAGTTGTGCTGAGTCAGTAGAAGAGGCATTAGAGGTAGGTTCCACGGAGGAGTATGTGTTAGGCTCCTCTGGAGTGGGTACCAGTGTTGTCTTGGCCAGTCTGGAGCAATCAGTATCATCTTCGGTCTGTCTGCTCTTGCTTTCAAGAGCACCTTGGGCAGAAGAGACAAAGGTGGGAAAGCGTAAACTGTCCATGTTGCCCAACTGAAAGAAAGGGCATCCACTCTCCAGGCCTTTGGATGAAAGGTCCTTGAACAGAACTTTTCCAATTGATGGTTCCTGTGGGAGGCGAAGAGATCTAGGTCTGGTCTTCCCCACGCTTGGATTGTCTTTGTAAACACTTGAGGATGTAACTTCCATTCGTGTGGATCTGTCATATTTCTGCCTAGATTGTCTGCCAGCGTGTTTTCCAATCCTGGCAAGTACTGTGCTTGAAGTTCGATTTGCCATTCCAGAGCCAAGTTCCAAAGCGACATGGCTAGCCTGCACAGGGGGTATGAATGTGTTCCACCTTGTTTGTTTATATACCACATTACTGTGATGTTGTCTGTTCTTATCAATAATTGCCCTGGATGCAGGAGATCCTTGAAAATTGTAATTGCATTTATCACTGCTAGCATTTCTTTTTGATTGATGTGAAGGTGCTTTTCCTTGTGGGACCATTTGCCCTGAATGCACCTGTCTGTCATGTGCGCCCCCCAGGCATAGTCTGAGGAGTCTGTTGTGATGACTTGATTTGCTTGAGGCTTGCAGAATGGAAGACCTGTGTTTGTTTGGCATGCTTGGGCCCACCATAGAAATTCCTTTTGTAAACATGGAATTATTGGTATTATTGTTTCCAAACTGTGGCTGTGTTGAGACCATAGGTTTTTTAGGTACCATTGAAGTTTCCTCATATGCAACTTTGCACATGGGATTAGAAGAATGCAAGATGCCATGAAGCCCAGAGCCTGCAAGATTTTCCTTGCAGTGAGCCTGGTACAATTTGCTAGTATTTTGAAGTAATGAGTTAGTTGCCCTTGTTTTTCTGGCGTAAGATAGGCCATCTGGGTGTCTGTGTCCAAGTTGGCACCCAGGAAAGTTATTTTCTGAGATGGTGTTAGCCTGGATTTTTCCTTGTTTACTGTGTATCCCAGAGAATTCAATAACCGTGTTACATAAGCCAGATGTTCCAGAAGTAGGTGCTTGTTGTCCGCTTGGATCAGGCAGTCGTCCAGATAAGGGTAAATTTGTATCCCTTAAAGTCTGCAGTAGGCAATTACTGATGCCAGGCATTTCGTGAATACTCTGGGTGCAGTAGATAAGCCAAAGGGCAATGCAGAGAGTTGATAGTGGATTGAACCTGCAAGAAATCTGAGGTATCTTCTGCAACTTTGTCTGATTGGGACATGCAGGTATGCCTCCTTGAGGTCCAATGTTACCAGCCAAAACTCCTTGCCCAGCATGGGAAGAAGCTGCTGTAATGTGAGCATCTTGAATTTTGTGCAGTAGAAATGTGTTTAGGATGGATAAGTCCAAAATGGGTCTCCAGTCGGTTTCTTTCCTTACCAGAAAAAGTCTGGAATAAAAACCTTGACCTTGTTCGTGAGTAGGTACCTCTTGAATAGCTTTCATGGCCATAAGCTTTGAAATTTGTATTTGAGCCTCTGCCCTTTGATTGTGTGGCAGGTTCGGCATGCCTCTCTTTTTTGGAAGAGTGTGAAAGTGAAATCTGTAGCCTCTGTTTAGAATGTCCAGGATCCATTTGTCTGTTGTGATAATATGCCAATTTCTTGTAAATAATGCCAGCTTTCCTCCCAAGGGTGCTGCCAGCTGAGACCTGCTTGGCATGGAAAGGGGGAAGTCATTGGGTTTGTTTCCTGTATTGCTGTGCATTGTCTTCGCCACCTCTTGTGGCTGGAGTTTGCCATTGTCTGCCTCTATATGATCCTTTAGGTTGTCCTCTGCCCCTTGTGCGCCTGTATCTACCTCTTTGTGGCTTGTCCGTGGCTGGAAAGGACCAGTTCTTTGCAGGCCAATTTCTGCTAAAGCGTGGTGGTTGAACTTGTAGAAAAGCTTTGACAGTTTGCATAGATTTAGCTTTTTCTTCCATTTTCCGTAGCATCTCCTCAGCATTAGTGCCAAATAGTACATCCTTTTGTAAAGGAGCATCTAGTAGCTTAGCTTTAACATGGTCAGGCAAGGTTTGTTCTCTAAGCCAGGCATGTCTACGAATGACTGATCCTGTCACAGCAGCTCTACTTGAGGCCTCTAGGGCATCATAGCCACATTGTAAGGTGTGTTTACCCACTTGTTCTGCACTATGCATCATATCCTGCAACTCCTTCAAATCTGGTTGTTCAGGTTGAGACATTTTATTTCTTAATTGTGATAACAGAAACTGCTGATATTTAAGCATATGGAACTGACAATTTAAGGCCCTCATGGCTAGGGTGGCCGAGGTATATACCTTTTTCCCCCACCTTTCTAAGGATCTAGACTCTCTTTCGGAAGGTAGTGGATTCTTAGCAGTAGAGGCCTTCATTCCCTTGGGGCCTTGAGAAATGATTTCAGGGTCAGCATTATGGCTCTTGTAGAGAAATTGGTGAGAGGTAGGAACTCTGTAGTACCCATCAGGCTTGACTGGGGCAGGAGGCAGGGAATCCGGATTTAGACAAGCCTCCGAGTAAACATCATCAAGTATGTCCAAGACAGGAGGTATCGCCAGAGGTCTGTGCTGAGGTAACAAAAGAAATTCCCTAAGTCTTTTCTTGGAATCAGAAAAGTCTTGGCCTTCCCAATGGAAGTGTTCCCTCAAGGTGTGCAAGGTTTCCCCAAAAGAGAAATCCTCTGGGGGAGATACAGAAGGAATGGACTGCTCAGCATCCGAATCTTCAAAAGGGGAGTAGGAGTGTTCCTCTTCATCAGAATGTTCTGAAAGAATGGATTCCTGGTCAGAAGAGGGAGAAGCTTCCTCCACTCGGGGTCTCTTGTCTGGAGGGGGCTGGGAACCCCTGATAAGAGTAATTAAATCCTCAGCCATTTTTAGCATCTGCTTTTTAGGCATGGGGCTTGGAGATGGGCCCTGTGCAACAGGCCTCTTGGGATGCATGGCTGATTTGGACTTCGTAAAGGCCTTAATGGAGAAGGAAGACGAGGGTCTAAAAACACCATGGGTGGAAGTGGACCTATCCACATTAGGAGGCTCAACACTCACAGTGGCTTCGGTGGTTGTGGTCTGGGTATGGGCAGAGGTACCTGCGGTCTCGGTTACAGAGGACACCGCCAAAGAAGTGTCATTGGTAGTCAGGAGCTGCATAGGCGCCTCGCTGAGAATCGGACCACGTGTAGCCGGTTTTGGCGTGGTGTCGGTCTTTGTCCTTGCGTTTTTTGGACAAAACGGTAGTCGGAGTATCCAACGACATTTTATAATCAAAGGTTTTACCAAAAATGTGCTGGGCGAACTCCGCCCGACGCTTAATAGTGCGTTTATTGAAAGTAGCGCAAAAGCGACAGGCCGAGACGTCGTGGTCTGGGCCCTAAACAAGGTATGTAGAGGGAATGGAAATCCTTATGCGGTATTTGCTTCCCACAAGAAATACAATTGTTAACTTTTTCTGACATCGGTCTGAGGCAAGAAAAGTTTCCCCAACGGGGTACTTAGCTTTAAAGAAGACTTCGGTTTCCAATTATTCGTAACTTCAGGAGCTGGCCGACCGGCACTTGCGAACTGCTTCTGCTTCGGGCACCGCGCGGCAAAAAAGAAAGACTGAAGAATATGGCGTCGGCTGTGTCTTATATACCCCTGTCGCACTGACGTCAGGGAAGAGAGCGACGACAACCGACGCCGGACCTAGACTTTGGAATTCGGCCGACCGAGGACCCGCCTGATGGCAGAGAACCCATCTGTGATTACTGCAGCTGTATGCACGATGAACATCATATAAAAGTGAAATTTGTAAGACTAACTTCATACAGTTTACTCTAAAGACATAAAATAGACATAAAAGAAATAATGGGTGGGACAGATGGCACAGTTTTCAGATCATACAACAGTATGGGCTAAGATAGGGGAAGATAGTGAAATAATAAAGGAGGGAAAGAGATTAACAGTATCGTTTAAAAATGAGGAACAAATAAAAAAAAAAGAATATTATGAAAAAATCTTATGACAATTTGGGTCTATATTAAATCATTGAACGCTTAGAAAGCGAACGATGATTTATCAACCCCATGTTAAACGTTTAAAACAGCGATTTTTTTTCCAAAGGGAAAAAAAAAACACTTAAAACAAAGTAGGGGGCTTCACCCCCCACACCCCCCTACTTAAATATACAAACTCTGAGATCGCACTACAGTGACGAAAACGGCAAAGTAATGGATGAGGCCAAGCAATTTCTTTCCCAGGGAAAGAATTTGCTTATATGCCGCTTCGTCATTTTGCCTTTTCAAATTCGACCAATATGCAGTTAAAAGACTGCGTCTTCGGTCATCTAATAGGAACCTGACAATTTGACCACTTTCTAAAAACTGGACTGTGGTAGATAGTGTTAAGAAAAATTTTTGTATAATTACAAATAAGAAAAATAAAAATGAAATATGAACTATAAACAATTTTTACAGAATTATGAGAAAATTATGACAAAATAAGGGCACAGAAAGACCCATGAAGGGACTTCCAAGATGGCTGCATGTTGAGTAACAGCTTTATTTCAACTCTCCCAGTGTGAAAACAGAAACTCAGAAGAGAGAACCAGTAAACTCATAATTTTGGGTACATTTTAGTAACTGGCTAGTAAGTGCACTGCTTGGATGCCAACAAAATAGAAATTGAGAACCTGAAAGAAAATTAATCACAAAAGGTGAGGAAAAATCACTGTCTGGGAAGAATTCTGCAGCTGTTAAACAAAAAGCAGTGCAAGCTCCAGCTTTGGTGCAAGACATGACTTCCAGCAACCTAAAGGAAAAAAAGTAAGTCAAATTTACTCAGAGCCGATTACAAGAAACAAAACACTAATGCGAGTACATCAACTGAAAAATAACAAGAGGTTGGAAAAAATGAGAGAAGATTTAAACAGATATTTAGATAATCCCCAGGACTCACAAAGCCTCCGTGTAAGAGTTATAACTCTTACACGGAGGCTGCAGTTAAACGGAGTGATGTCGGCATGCTTTGCATATTCATGAGAGCATGCTGAATCACACCTAAGTCTAACATGGTCCGTGTAAGACAGTAGGAGGCGTGTCCGTAGGCAGAGCCCTGCAAGCGGACACGCCCCCAGAAGTGTAAAAGTGCCCAAAGTAAACACCCACAACAGAGTCCACGGAAATGTGAACAAACACAACACAACACATGCCCCCACAGACTATAAACATAAAAGATATATAAATGAACATGTTATATATTTTTTTTAAATTGTAAAGATGTTTAACCGTGAGTGCGCTTGCTTGTGGCGTGCTTCAGAAGCGCAGCTACAGTTAGCAGTCAGTGGGAAAGCATACAAGAACTAAATATGCAAAATAAGCCAGGAAGCAATAGCGTAGCGGTAGAGATGTTGGCTGAAGAGCAGGCATTCATGGTTCGAGCCCCCACAACACCAATTTTTTTTTTGCAAAATAAGCAGGAAACAAGTCCCTGACAAATATGTTCACATAAAACCACAATTCATGTAAAATGTAATGAAATAGCCCATTTATATTGCAGACATGTGAGGTAACAAAAGAAGAAAACATGCCAGATGTGCTCATAGCTGAGCTACAGTTTAACAGAGTGAGTGCATGTGCCCGTAGATGAGCAGTGGTCTAACTGGTGCAAAATGAGTGCCCGTAGCTGAGCAGTGGTTTAACACGTTAAATCTATGTGCCCCTAGCTGAGCTGAGCGTAATATGCGTGCCGATAGCCAAATGAGGCTTAAAGCAGCGTACCCAGTTTGCGTGGAGCTGCGCACCGCGCAAACAAGCTAACCGACGGGCAATGTTGAGCAAGCCGTATCAAAACTGCCTTTACACAGACACACCCCTCAGCATTTCTAGGCAGTCATGAAAAATAAAAAGCAGTGGCCAGATTCGAACCCAGGATACTATACACCAAAGTCAAGGTACAGAACCACCAAGCCACGACAGCAGTACCTGTAAATGCAGTAATAGCTAATATATAGGAATGAATACAAACTACAGCATGACAATGCAGATTTACTGAAGTTGATACAATTCCAAAATGGCCAATCACAGATATGTGCGGGGAAAAACGGACTATATAAGCCCCATAGGCGGGAATACACAGCATAAACGATTGTAGAACAGACCTGCAGGCAGAATGTCAGGAGTAGGAGAGGGTAGTCGCTTTCGAGCACAGAGGTGGGGTGTTGAGGAGTCCAGGTACATGGCCTGGCTCCTAGTCCACAATCATGAGGCCCAACTCATGCAGGGCCAGGTCCTCTGGGGAGCATACAGGGCTGAGGCGTGGGACCGGTTGGCTCATGATCTCACCAGTGCCACAGGGATTCCAAGGACTGGTGAGCAGGTTCGTCACCACCATGCGGACCTGAAGAGACGCAAGCAGGACCAACTGAATCTTTGGATCCAGGAGGCCCGGCAATCACCCAACGCCCCACCACTGAGTAAGTAACATTTAATTATGTATGTAAAAAATTAAACTAGCTGATATTATGGAGATGTGTATTCCAATATTGCTTCATTTATATTACAGCTGCAGGTGTCCGTTCTGCGACTATCAGTGAAGGCTGTACATACATTTGTATGTGAGAGCATCTATGTGCACATATCAATGTTTGATTGTAGGTTGTAGTGCCATGTACAAAGTAGGTTACACAGTTATGGATGTTTAGCAGTATGTTAGTGTGTGTATACAGTATGGTAGACAAATATGTTGATATACCTGTCTAACATATGGATACGCATGTATGTATGTCAACATATGTATGTGTGTATATATATATATATATATATATATATATATATATATATATATATATATATATATATATGATATGCATATATGTATACATACATAGAGAGAGAGATGTAGGAATACATAGACAGATGTAGATAGAATATTGTACAAACATATCTATGTAATGCACACATATAGATATAGATATATGTAGATACATATACATAGACTGATCAGACTACCTACAGGTATGACTGTATATGACGACCTGCAACACAGCCTGTCCCACCCCCTCTGTCACTCTGTGCCCCCCCTCCACATCTATAGCAATATATGTACACCAATATATATATATATATATATATATATATATATATATATATATATATATATATATATATATATATATAGATATATCTATATACACACATATATATATATATATATATATATATATATATATATATATATATATATATATATATATATATATATATATATATATATATATATATATATATATATATATACACATATATATACACACATATATATATATATATATATATATGGATCTATCTGAGTTCATCGACATTTTAAAATACCGAAAACGAAATAACCGACACCAAAACAGCGAAACTCATATAACCGGCCAGAAGATCGACAGTTCACAAACACGACATCGCATACACCGACACAACATACCAACAAACAAAACACATCCCCTATCCAACACTCACACACACAACACAAGCACACCAAAATCCTTACAAACAAACACTAACCCATACATACACAACTATCCACAACCCTGTCCCAAACCCTTACCCTAAGGTCCGTCACTATCGCACTCACCTAACCCGCCCTAACCTAACTCACTTATCCCACCCCTACCCCTACAAAACACCAACATGCACACTTACCTTACTCGCACACTCACCTAACCCGCCTAACCCTAACTCACTTATCCCACCCCTACCCCTACAAAACACCAACATCGCACACTTACCTTACTCGCACTCACCTAACCGCGCCTAACCCTAACTCACTTATCCCACCCCTACCCCTACTAAACACCAGCATCGCACACTTACCTTACTCGCACCCTATCGTCCGTCACTACCGCAGACTTACATATCCTTTCCCCATCGCAGCTTCTCAGCGTCGGTGTCTTCTTCCGTCGGTCTTCTGCCTCGTCGATCTTCTGGCGTCGGTGACGTGACTTTCGACATTCTCGTGTCGGTTAATTCGTTTTCGACATTTTAACATGTCGATGAACTCAGATAGACCCATATATATATATATATATATATATATATAGAGAGAGAGAGAGATAGAGATGTATATACAGTCTGAGTGAGGCACATGTGTACATATGTATTGCAACAGGTGCCTGGTGACAAAGGCATGGAGTGAACACCAGTGTCAAATCCGGAGTACCATACCACATTCCAGATCACCTACACCAGTAACCACCAGATATGTGATTGGCTGCCCACCACTACATGTGTCAGGGGAGAACAGGGTCATGAATGTGTACAATAGTGGCCCCAATGATATTCCCAGTGGCACACTATCCCTGGAATACCTACACATGGTATGTGTCAGTGGACATGGTGTGTCAGCTATGGACATGTAGGTCGGTGTACCCCTCCACACCACATAATGGATGCCATGGTATGGACCTCACATGACAGCTACAGATATGGAGAAGGACACAGTGACATGTACAACACTGTGACAATGCACTCAAACACATTACCAATGCACAGTGACTGACAACACCACAGAGTACACATATGCCACCCACATAGAGGTTACCACTCCCGGATTTACATATGGAAGTCACACCCATGACAGATGTCCAACAACCATAGTAACACCTCACAACATCCACAACCTAAATGTCTGCTGTGTGTCCGTGCCACTGCAATAGAGTGCACATGTGGAGGTAAGAGTTCCTACCCACAGGTAAGACATACCCTGCAATAAACCACACAGTGTTAAGAAGCAAGACTCCCCATGAGTACATGTCACACATACCCCTGCTGAATGTTAGCCAGATAGGTAATATGCCATATGAGTCACCCTGTGTAACTGTGTGACAGCAGCAGGTACCATCACACCACATGTGTCACAATGGTCAGGGTAGCAGAACAGTACGCTGCTGTAGACCCAGGGGCAATAGCATATTGTATAGTATTGTAATGTAATGTATTGTGTTGTATTGTATTGGTATGTTGAGATGCCTCCTTCGTGGAGTGGAACCACTGCTGCCGTGCGCCAGTGTACAGGTACATATCCTGTAGTCAGGCTAGTGTTACATAGCACTTCTATATGTGTGTTTAGCTCCTGTCAGAGTTTATGTAGCATGCAACTGGGGATACCATCAGGTCCCATCCATGTTGTGTATTCTGCTGTCCTGCGGGTGTCTCTCACCTGGACATCTGTGATGACAGGGAGGTTACAGTCAGCTGGGATAACTATGCCTTATTTCGGGGGAGAGGGCGGGGTGACACCTGCACTGAACCTGTCTGCCACAATGTTGTCGATATCTGTGGTGTCAGTGAAAAGTACAGTTTTGTACCTACCATAAATGTAGATGTTCGAAGATCCACATTGCTGCAGTCCTAACACTTGGGTATTCCGCTGTCCCTCATTCGGCCCGAATATCAGAGTATAAGGCTGACGTCGGTCAGGGCGCATTTGACTGACATCAGAACGTCAGGGTACAAATGCGCATGACCGACGTCATATCCTCAGTCTTTTCTTGCCCCAGATGTCAGAAGACCCTAAAAAGAAAGGTCCAAACCCAAAGACCACAACTAAACAAATAGCTAGTCTAACACCAAAAATATGTATAATATATACAATATATACAAAATGCAATATACAAAATGCAGTTTACCTCAGATGGATAACCCAACCCACACAACCACCTCAAACAACAGAGGGGAAGGAGGGAGGTAAATTGGACTGCAGCAATGTGGATCTTCGAACATCTACATTTATGGTAGGTACAAAACTGTACTATGTTCTTCATCTCACATTGCTGCAGTCCTAACACTTGGGTAGAATCCCAAAGCAGAGGTAAGGGAGGATGGCTAAACTATAATGAAGCAGGAGCTGCCAAAATGCCCTGTAACACAGCAGTGGCAAAACCAGCCCTGGATTTAGAGTACAAGGGAAGGTGGCAATGCCTAGAGAAGGTATGCACTGAACTCCAAGTGGCTGCCTCCAAAATATCCTTAGTAGCCACCCCCCTCAAAAAAGCTGTTGAAGTGGCAGTAGCCCTAGTGGAATGAGGTCTAATCCCAGCTGGAATCTCTTTGCCATGATGGGAATAACAGAAAGCAATGCAAAATCCAATCCACTTAGAAATAGTTTGTTTTGACACAGGCTTGCCCTGAGAGCACAAAGCAAAAGAAACTAACAACTGCTGAGATTGTCTGAACCCTTTAGTTCAGTCCAAATAATATCGCAACTGCCTGTGAACATCTAAGGTGTGCAAAATCTTTTCCCCTTTAGTTTGGGGATTTGCATAAAAAGTAGGCAAATGAATAGTTTGGTTTAAAGCCACACTAGAAACCACTTTAGGCATAAAGGAGGGATTGATACGTAAAGATACCCTATCCTTGTGAAAAATTAAGAAAGGCTCAACTGCCATAAGGGCCTGTAATTCAGAAACCCTTCTTGCAGAGGTAATGGCCAACAAAAAAGCAGTCTTCCATGACAAATATTTCAACTCAGCAGTAGCTGCAGGCTCAAAAGGTTGTAGAGTGAGTTTCTCCAACACAAAATTGAGATCCCAAGCAGGAGTAGGAGCTCTTCGTGGGGGTCTTATATTCTTTGCCCCCCTGAGAAATTGCTTGAATAAAGGATGAGAAAACAATGGTGGGTCACAATCGTAGTGAGCTGAAATTGCTGCAGCATGAATCTTAATAGAAGAGAAGGACAAACCTTTGTCCAATAACTCAGTAAGATATTGAAGAGCCACACTTAAGTCAGGCTCAGAAACATCCAAATCCGTAGCTGCACTCCAAAATAAAAATCTCTTCCATTTATCTGCGTACACTTTTCTTGTACTAGGCCTTCTGGCTTCCAAAATCACATTCAAAACTTGTTGTGGAAGTTGAGACCCTCTATGGTTTAAAACAGAATATGCCATGCTGTTAGGTGAAGAGAGTGAAGTTTGACATTGAGCAAATGACTGTCCTCCTGGGACAACAGATGTGGAATCAAAGGCAAAGGCCATGGAGGCTTCCGTACTAGACTTCTCAGTAGTGGATACCAGTGCTGTCGAGGCCAATCTGGAGCTATCAAAATCATCCTTGGCTTGTCCTGTCTGACCTTCAGAAGTACCTTTGGGAGGAGAGGAAGAGGTGGAAAGGCATACACATGAAGATTTTTCCAACTGAAAGAAAGAGCATCCACTTTCCAAGCTGTGTGATGAAACTGCTTTGTGCAAAACTTTGGCAGCTGGTTGTTTAGTGGAGAAGCGAACAGATCTATGTCTGGAGTTCCCCAGGACACTGTCAATTTCTGAAATACATGAAAATCCAGTTTCCACTCGTGGGGATCCATGATTTGTCTGCTTAACACATCTGCTAAGGAGTTCTGTGCTCCCGGCAGAAACCTTGCTTGAAGACTTAGTTGTAAACTGAGAGCAGTCTCCCACAAAATCATTGCTTGCCTGCATAGAGGATAAGAATGTGTTCCCCCTTGCTTGTTGATGTACCACATGACAGTTGTGTTGTCTGTTAGAATCAACACCTGTCCTGGAAGAAGCAATTCCTTGAAAGCAATTAATGCAAACTGGACTGCTAACATCTCCTTCATGTTGATATGTAGATGTTGTAGTCTGGCAGGCCACTTGTCTTGTATCCACTTTCCATTTAGATGAGCTCCCCAAGCTATGTCTGAGGCATCTGTCGTTAAAATCTGACTCGCCTCTGGCCGGGTCACAGAGAGTCCCTTGTTTAGGTGACATTCCTGAGCCCACCACAAAAATTCCTTTTGAATGCAAGGTATTATTTGAATGACAGTGTCCAGATCCTGGCAGTGCTGTGTCCATACATTTTTGAGATACCATTGTAGCTTCCTCATATGCAGTTTGGCATTGGGAAGCACCAGAATACAAGATGCCATGAACCCTAAGGCTTGAAGGACTGTCCTTGCAGTCAGCCCGGACTGATGAGATAGCTGATGGAAGTAAAGGGATAGACTCTTTTGTTTGTCCGGGGTTAAAAAGGCCATCTGAGATGCTGTATTCAGTCTCACACCCAGAAAGCACATGTCTTGAGAGGGTACTAGACTGGACTTTATTTCGTTCACAGAATACCCCAGGCATCTTAGCACTGCTATCACATATTCCAAATGATGAAGAAGCTCTTCCCTTCCTTGAGCCAGAATCAGGCAGTCGTCCAAATAAGGATAGATCTGAATTCCTTTTAGCCTGAAAAAAGCTATCACTGGAGCCAGAACTTTCGTGAACACTCTGGGCGCAGTAGATAAGCCAAAGGGCAATGCAGAGAACTGATAGTGAGAAGTCCCAGCTCAAAACGCAGATACTTCCTGCAACTTAGTCTGATAGGAACATGAAGGTAAGCCTCCTTGAGATCCAAAGTTACCATCCAATGATCTTTGCCCAGCAGAGGTAAAAGCTGCTGCAACGTCAACATTTTGAACTTGGGAATGTCCAGATAAGTGTTGAGGATAGACAAATCCAAAATTGGTCTCCACGTGTTCCCCTTCTTTGGGACTAGGAACAGGCGAGAATAAAATCCTAGGCCCCTTTCTGGCATAGGAACCGGCTGTATGGCCCCTATTTGGAGTAGCAGTGAAATTTGCTTGTGAGCCTCTATTCTTTGTTGAGGAGGAATGTCTGGCATGCCTTTGAAAGGAGGCAAGGTATGGAAATAAAACCTGTAACCGTGATGTATGATATCCAGTACCCATTTGTCTTGGGTAATCAGACTCCAATTTTCTTTGAAAAGTGCCAACCTTCCTCCCAAAGGTGCTGCCAGGCGAGAAGGTTCTGGCAGCTGAAAAGGTAGGTCATTGGGTCTGTTTACGAAAGGACTGACCCCTGCCCTCACTCGAAGACTGTGCAGGAGAACTCCCTGTTCTGGGCCTGAAAGAGCCCTGACCTCTGCCCCTGCCACGTCTAGATCTACCCCTAGACTGGGAATCATAAGAAGGATATGTCCACCCTTTAGTAGGCCAATTTCTACTAAACTTTGGAGGCTGAACCTGCAAAAAATCTTTAACAGTCTGCATAGACTTAGCCTTGTCTTCCATTTTCTTTAAAACTGACTCAACAGGAGAACCAAACAAGACATCAGATTGCAAAGGGGCATCCAAAATCCTAGTTTTAACATGGTCAGATAAATTTTGATCCCTCAGCCAGGCATGCCTGCGAAGAACTGACCCAGTAGCAGCCACCCTAGACGAGGCCTGTACAGCATCAAAACCACATTGTAAAGAATGCTTACCCACCTGTTCAGAAACATGCACTAAATCCTGTAACTCTTTACAGTCAATACCTTCCGCCAGAGCATCAACCTTAGATTTCAACTGAGAAAGGAGATAATTTTGATATTTCAACATGTGAAACTGGCAATTCAAAGCTCTCATGGCTAGAGTGGAAGAAGTATAAACTTTCTTTCCCCATCTATCCAAGGCCCTGGCCTCTTTATCTGCAGGAACCGGATTCTTGACAACAGAAGCCTTAACACCCTTAGGCCCCTGGCTAACAGTTTCTGGGTCTGCCCTAGGACTCTTAAAAGATACTTATGAGCTTCAGGCACCCTGTAATACCTATCCGGTTTAACAGGAGCAGGAGGCAAAGAATCAGGATTAAGAGAAGCCTCTGCAAACACATCTTCCACCACATTCAGAACAGGAGGTATAGCTAAAGGCCTATGCTGGGGTAAAAACAAAAATTCCCTAAGCCTTTTCCTGGAATCAGAGAAATCCTGACCTTCCCATTTAAAATGCTCTCTCATGGAGTGAAGGGTCTCTGAAAAGAAAAATCCTCAGGAGGAGAAGCAGAAGGAGTAGAATCATCCACATCAGAATCAGAATAATGAGAATACTCCTGCAAGTCTTCAGCCGATGACTCAGACACATCCGAAGCCTGCTCATAATCCCCCAACACAGGTTCCATCCTAGGCCTCTTATCAGGAGGGGGCATAGAGCCTCTAATTAAAGAAATTAAATCCTCCGCCATTTTGAGCATGTGCTTCTTGGGCACAGCACCTGAAGAACTGGGAGTGACACCCACAGAAGCTAAACTAGACCTGCCTCTAGGAGAAGCCTTGGAAACAGAAAGAGGGCCTAGACCCCTTAGGAAGGGAGGGGAGTACAGATACTTGAGAAGCCCCTACAGCCTGCCCTGCCTCCTGGGAGGCCACATCCTGTAAAATCAAAGTTTCTCCCTGGGTCTCCAGAGAGGCCTCCGTCGGAACCACCGGTTCCACTGACACCTCTAAAGAACTGACGTCCGGTTCGGACGACTCCTCTAACCTAAGTTTAACTGCCTTGTCTTTGCGCTTCTTTGAGGAAGCGGCCGGAGCATCCGGCGGCATTTTGTAATTGCACCGCTTCCCAAAGACCAACCTTGCACAATCCAACCTCCGCTTTATAGTGCGCTTATTAAACCTAGCACAAAAGCGGCATCCAACAACGTCGTGCTCAGGTCCTAAACAAGGTATACACAAATTATGGTAATCCCTATGCGGTATCTGTTTCCCACAAGAAATACAGTTATTCACTTTTTCTGACATCCGGTAAACCACTGAGGCAAGAAAAACAAAATATTCCCCAGGGTACTTAACCAACTCTGACTTGGTCTGAAACTCCAATTCGAAAATTTCAGAACGCCGAACGGCACTTGCAACACTGCTTCTGCATCGGACCATGCGGCAAAAAAGACTGAGGATATGACGTCGGTCATGCGCATTTGTACCCTGACGTTCTGATGTCAGTCAAATGCGCCCTGACCGACGTCAGCCTTATACTCTGATATTCGGGCCGAATGAGGGACAGCGGAATACCCAAGTGTTAGGACTGCAGCAATGTGAGATGAAGAACATCATTTGTTGTTGTGTACTACCTATGGGCATAGAGGATGGCTCCTGACCAGGTTGCTAACATAACTGAAGAAGGCCTTCTGGTCATCTGTAGTGTCACTCTTGATTTCCCTCTCAAAGTTGCCCATGTATTTTGTATGATGGAAAATAGATCCTTACCAGTGCTGCTCAGACATGCTCTCCCTTTAGTGAATTATGCTCTGTCTTGCAGTAGCTTCCATCTTCTGTAATACAATCTGTCTATGGCTGGGGTCAACTGGACAGGATGTTGTCCCTTTGTGGAGAGTGTCTTGGTCATATATGGGATTGCATGATCCATGCATTCTCGGAGATGTCTGTAGAAAGCAATTGTGTAGGGGTCAGCATTGTGGGTTGTATCTGCCACTGGCCCAGTGGGCTGAAAGGATACCATATCACTGTTACAAAGTGTAGAGTTTATATCTGTAATGTTATGCACTATAGTCGTTTGTGCTGGTGGTGGAGGTGGGATATGTATATCCAGGGCAATCAGTGTGTGGTCAGCTCACAGTAGTTGACGATGTAGGCCATACAGTACCTAGATACAAACCCCCAGAGTGAGGAGGTGCTCTTGACCTGAATCAGTGTTCTGACTGCTGGGGTTTGGTAGTATGTCGTATGGAGTCTGCCGGGTACTGTTGCACAGTTGCTGGCTGAGCACCGATACCTGGCCATCTACATGTGTATCCACCAATAGACAGACAGATGCTACATATGTGAGATGTTGTATCATAACAGTCGAGTAGCATGTGTAGTATGTGTGCCAAATTCTGCTGACATATATTGCTGATACCAGGTTATTTTCTTTCTCAGGGACATGGCCCACCCGCGGAATCCCACCTACTCCACAGCTGAGGATGAGGAGATACACCAGAGCCTAGTGCAGGATTATGCAATACTCTTTTCCCGCACCAGCCAGGATCAGCAGGAGAGGGCTGCACTGTGGCAAGACCTTGTCCGTCGGGTAAATGACATAGGCACACATAATAGGACATATGAGCAGGTACGACATCACTGCAGTGATTTAATCAGACATGTCCGTCAGCGTGCGTTGGATATCCACAGGCAACAGGTCGCCACAGGTGGTGGGGTGGCTACACATCCCCCACTCACCAGACTAGAGGGACTACTCATGAGTGTAGTGGCTCCAGTCCGCCAGCAACAACAACAGCAGCAGACATGCATTATGATGGAGGCTGGAGCCACACAGCAGCAAGAGAGTGAACGTGCAGGTAATATGCCATATGTATAGTTGACTGTTGTGTACACTGGTAGTTAATGCATGTGTGGGGTGTGTCCTTGGTTTGTAGCTGTCACCATAGTATTTAATGTGCAAGTGTGATATCCTCAATATTAGCAGCTGACCTGTGAAAGGCGGCTGTTGTACTACTGACCTGTATCATACTCAGTAACAATGGCACAGTTGTGCCCACTGACATTAGTTTCTTCACGTCTGCAGGACCATCTGGTATAACAGCAATGCAGCCTATCCATGCTGGTGAGTGTGTATTAACAATTCCTGTAATAGTGTTAATAGTAATAGTACTATTTGGCTCACTTAGTAGTGCTCTTTGTATGCATGTAGGTGTGTCTGTGTCTGTGTGTTGATATCATGCATACTGAGTACTGTACAATTGTGTGAAACTGTGTGCACGTGTGCACCTGTGCACGTGTGCACCTGTGCATGTGTGCATCGCTGAAAATGTGTAGACATTGTAAACTGTGTTTCCTGTTTCCCTCCCACAGGTTCTGTTGCTGCTCTGGTGTCATGTAGCAGGGAACCTGAGTCAGGTGCCGTGGGTACTGATAATGATATCTGTGTAATGGCACAGGAAGGTATGCCAGGGTCCGCCATTGGTCAGCCGATTGACAGTACACAGCTGTCGACCCCATCAATGCGCACAGTTATCCTGCCAATACACCCTTTGTCACCATTGTCCCTAGGCGATGGACAGCATACAGTGGGCATTGACCAGGGTAATGTGTTATCTGTGGCACATGCCTCCCCACACAGAAGCCATGGGCATGGCCCAGAGATGATACCACACAGACAGATGTCCAGGGGTTCTCGTGGGAGCATCCATGGGCGTACTGCCCCTGTCAGACGTGCCCACAGAGGGCTTACAACCTCAGCTATGTTTCGGACTGTCATGCAGGCACAGTCACGTATGGAACGGTACACCAGACAGGGTCTGAGGGAGCTGACAGCATGTCGCACAGCGATGACTGACAGTATGCGTGACATTGCGGCTGCCATCCGTGATTTCACCGATGTCATAGACAGACGTTGTGGGGACATATTAGACCGGTTCCACAACTACATGTCCATGAGCCAGGGCGATGGTGGGCGGTTGAGGCGTCGGCGTGGCGTATGCCAGCAACAGCAGCAGCTGGCAGTCGCGAGCGACAACAGGGCGCGCCCGTAGTGCCAGCAGCAGCCCCAGCAATGCTGGGTCTGTGCTGTCATCAGACCGCCCCAGGAGACCACGCGCCGCGTGGCTCTGGCCAGGCCCGACAGGGATCTGTGTCCAGTCAACGAACACCTGCTTCTGATGACAGTACCCAGTCTGGGTTGGTACCGGATACGGTCCGTAGCACCCCTGCAAGGCACAGGTACCGTGTCCGTGGCCAGAGACCCTGATCTGTATGACCTGGCAGGTACAGTCTGTGGCTGTCCACAAACACCAGTATATGGCAGCCATGAGGTGGAACTGTGTGCATCCATACACACATGCAAATTGACAACATCTAGGGCTACCGCATACACGCACACACTGCATCAACATTGCCCCACCTTCTACTGCTGTTCCTCACCAACACACACACACACATACATGTCAATTGGTGGTATCGGTGGCTGACGCAGGCATACAAAGTTCACACCCTGTGCATATGATGAAACTGTGCCACCTCCTGCAATCTGTAACAACTGTGCAGGTACAGGTTAACATGTTGCTGATGCACAGGGTGACCACATAGATGTGTAGTAATAGTATCATGTTGTTAACAGTACTGTGTGCTGAATTAATTGTGGGTATATCACAGCATGCCTGATGCAGTAAGTGTGTGATTGTCATGTCCTGTTGTCTACACCCATGGTAAGTACCATAGTGTATCATCTGCACATGTTGGCATACTGGTGGTAATGATGTCAACAGAAGGCTACATACATAGGTAGCACAGGGGATAGGGTAATGAATGTAGTAATACACAATGATGGACATGTAAACTGCAAGTGGCATGTTGCCCACACTAGACTCTGCAATGCAGATGTTTGAGGATGTTGATGTGTGCAGTACTACACGACTGGTACAGGACACACAGGAGCACCCTAGCACTGCATGCTCACATCTCATACCATGCTAGACAGCCCCAACACACATAACTGTCACAGGAGGGAGAGTCCCCATATATGTCAGGGATACTGTGGTGGCAGGCCAGGGAGCATACATCCTACTAGGTATGGAACCACTGAGTGAAGGCTCAGTGTCTGTTATTTGACATGTGTATTGTCGCCTCACAGTTAGACGTTGCCCGTTCGATTCTCAGTTAAAGCGTCTACTGTGTGACGACATGCGTGAATGGGCGTTCCTTCGTTGAAGGTTGTGCGTTAGGCCCGGCAAGCCAGCATGTAAAACTCTACTGCCAATCATTAGCGGACCGGAGTTCCGCTGTGGCGACCCCTAACCGGGAAAAGCCGAAAGACACACACACAATTACTGCAGGTATGAGCACATGGGTTTCTATCCAGTTATTGTACATCCTGACAGTACATGGTCTGTACACTTGTGTGCACTGAGACTGGACCCTAGCCATCTGACCCGTGTATTTCCATGTACATGTGCATAGTGCCTGCATATCTGCAGTGTTACCTACTGGAACTGGTACAGCTTGTTTGTTGTACAATGGACTACATGCAGCCCTGTTTACTGTAGCTTTGTTTGCATGCATGTTTGCTTGCAATTACCCTGGAATACTGATCACACCTGCAATGCATAGTCATAGAGCTTCTGTGGACTCCTAGTGCCATCTGCATAGCCTACTATATGTATGTCCATGTCCCACTTGACAGGATGTCACTGTTTGCCCTGTTCACATGTACATTGCCTGTGACACAGTGCATATGACTTACCTGGCATGTGTCCAGATGAGCAGTCATATATGCTACTGCTAACTAATAACAGGCACTACACCTTCACACATTCATCTTCTGTTGAACTACCTGCTTTGCTAGGAACGGCCTGCACCTGTCACCCCTGGGCTTTCAGATATTGGCAAAGGATCTTGCTACCCCCATAGTGCCTATGTTAGGCAGGGCTCAAATGACAGACCCACCTTCATAGGTATCACAAGGGATAAGAAACTGAGAGCAATGCTACCGAACGCCAGACGTCTAAACCTCCAGATGTATGCACCCAAAACACTCCTTGGCATGGAAAACATCGATATCTGTGCAGTAACAGATGCCTGGTTCAGGGCTACTGAGAGCACACCAGCACTACCAGGTTTAACCCGGTTGATTTCTTTGAAACAGTCACCAAGGCCATTGACGAGGGGAAGGTGGTTCACACAGCCTACCTGGACCTTGCAAAAGCCTTCACAACAATACCCCACTTGGGCATTCTAGAGAAGCTCACCAGCTTAAATATAAGCCCCTATGTCACTAGATGGATTGCACAGTGGCTCAAGGACAGAACCCACATGGTTAGCATTGCTGGAGCCATGCCAGACCCCACCCCAGTTACGAGTTGTGCCCCACAAGGCTCAGTCCTGGGACCTCCCTTGTTTGGTATATATTTATTGGAGGTACGGGCCAACACGGACGGACTGTGGCTGTCCAAATATGCAGATGACTGCAGACTGGCCACTATAATCGACTCTCCAGCTGACACAAGCATCTTCCAAAGGGGCATCATAGCAACAGACAACTTGTGCCAGAGCTATGGCCTTCTGCTGCACAGTGTTTAGAAAGGGGAATGTGCATCCTGTAGTCTGTTCACCTAGTTGCCAAAAGGGACATTGTCCTCACACACACTAACCCCCCTCAGCCAAAAACACACACTTGCCAATTGCAGGATTCAAACCCCTATCTGACTATGTTATGACACTTGAGACGGACGCATTAGCAGAGTGCGCTATTCGCATTACTGGGAGGTTTCCCTTCTCCTGCTTTACTTATAGAGTGCTGACATCATCAGTGTTTAGAAAAGGGAATGAGCATCCTGTAGTCTGTTCACCTAGTTGCCAAAAGGGACATTTCCTTCATACACACTAACCCCCCTCAGACAAACACACACACTTACCATTCGCAGGATTCAAACCCCTACCTAACTAAGTTATGACACTTGAGACGGACGCATTAGCAGAGCGTGCTATTCGCATTACTGGGAGGTTTCTTTTCTCCTGCTGTACTTATAGGGTGCTGACATCATCGGTGTTTAGAAAGGGAATGTGCATCCTGTAGTGTGTTTTCCTAGTTGCCAAAAGGGACATTACTCTTCCACAGACTTACACACACCAACCCCACTCACACACACACAGACTTACACACACACCAACCCCACTCACACACACACAAACACACACACACACACTGAGCATTTGCAGGATTTGAAACCCCTACCTAACTATGTTATGACACTTGAGACGGACGCATTAGCAGAACGCGCTATTCGGATTACTGGGAAGTTTATTTTCTCCTGCTGTACTTGTAGGGTGCTGACATCATCTGTGTTTAGAAAGGGGAATGTGCATCCTGTGGGGAGGCAGACACCAAGCACACTCTGGCTAAGCTGTCATTCCCTAGGGCAAACAGCCTAGTGTTGACCTCTACACCCATATGTTTAATTGTCAAATGCACATTATTTGTTGCTGATAGACTGTTTGCACATCTTTATTGCCATAGCATTCCCTGTTTGTATGAACAACTTGTGCATCTGTGGAAGTTGTTTGCATATGGGAGAGATCCACTATATCACGTATGTCTCTGTAGTCATTTAACTGTGTGCACTGGGCAGACTGCTGTAATGTGGTTGGTTCCTGGAATAACACATAAAAATACCAGATATGTGTGTCCAACTCCTAAACCGAGATTTGTGTGAGCATGCCCAGTTCAGCCTTCCCATGGCATGTTGTCTGACATATGTCTCATTTATCAAAGTGTGTGAGCATGCCCAGTGTGAGCATTCCATATGTTGGGACTCTGCAGCCCAACACATTTGTGGATGAGTGTGAACTTCAACAAATATCACCCGTTTATGGTTGTGTGTTGTGTGTCATGTTGTGTAGTTACTGTACAACTGCTTTGTGTGTGAACACAACAGGATTATACTGTGCCTGCAGTGTTTGCATGGGATACTTTGCATACAGTTGTCAACATCCTTTCACACTGACCTAACACTGTAGTACTGTATAGTGTACTGGTAGTACTTTCTGACTGTGGTGGACAGTATCATGGGCTTTACTGCTATCACTGCTTTACATTTCGATAGTGGGCACAACAGCCTGGTTAGGGGCCAGTTGTGTACATCTGACCATGTTGCATTCTGTTCAGATATGAACTACTTAGACCAGGCTTGTCCAACATTGGCAGTGTATTCCACAACACAGGTGTACATTTGCAAACACTAGCGATGTGCCCTAGTCCATGTCTAATGCTAGTTGGAGAGTGTGTTTGTCCTTCAATACACATTGTAAGTGGAGTTTGCCATGACATACGTCATGGTTAGTATACTGTGCCTCTGTCTACCTGTGACATGTCAGTGATACCCAGGATAAGTCTACCATCTCCCATCCACTCATCAGGATTCCTACTGAGGAAGATTGATAAGTGACTCTGTGGGTAGCCTGTGCTGGAGGCTCACTCATGGGTGGGGGTGGCTTCTGTGTTATGGATCACGCAGTACAGCTTGTCCTATGTAAGTCCGTGCTGGGGTTCAGGTCTCTCATTTGCATAGCTCACTGCCATTCAGATTGTACACGGTGCAGCATGTTTATTGATGCCAGCAACACAGGCAACACATGGCATCTGTGCAAGCTCTTTGATACTCCTGATGAGGTACTGTTGGGGACTTTACGGTTGATGGAGGTGTCTGCTGAGGTACATCCCACAGGGGCTATTGTAGTCAATTGTACCGCTGATGAAGGATGACTGCAGAGCCACAATGACCTCCCCTTATCTAGATCTGACAGCCTTCATGATTAAGTGGGTATATGGTATGTTTCTGTAAACACTACAGCACATGTTTGTCCAATGCAGGATATCTATCTCCTTGTGTCCCCAGGTCTCTCATTACATGTTAACTACATAATGGGTTAACACCTATGTGGTAATTGGTGGGCACTTACTGTATATCCACGGGGGTTGACTATACACGTTTCTGCAATTAGCTTGCTGACATGGCTATGGCACCAGTTGTCTGTTTCTATGTGGCCCTTTTGTGGGATGCTTGTGTCAGCTGGTGGATCATATGTGGTGAGCAGTTTGTAGTCCTCTGCAAACATGTTCGGACACAGTCCTTCCATGTTTGCCTGTACCTATGGGACATATATACCAGACAAGGGAGATCCCAGGACAAAGCCTTGTGGGATGCCAGTTATATCTGGTTTGTGGTCTGACATGGCTGCAGCATGTCTGACCATGTCTGTTCTGTCCTTGGTCTGGTTTGCAACCCCTCTACTGACATGTGGGTTTAAGCTGGTGAGCCTATCTATAATGAACACGTAGGGTATTGTATAGAAGCCTTTGCAAGGTCCAGCTACACTGTGTGGACCACATTGCCCTCATCAATGACCTTGATGACTGTTTCATTTGAGTCAAACATGTTTAGGGGCAGGATCTGCACTTGAGAAAGCCACACTGGGTTGGGTCCGGTGTCAGTAGGTCCCCAATATCTTTATGTCTGTGGTACATGCTGATCCTTTCCATAGCTTTGCAAACCGAGCTTCTCAGGTTTCTGGGGTAGTAGTTTTCAGTATCCATTCCGGCAACACCTTTGTTGGGAAGGACCACTGTTGTTGTACACTGCTCTTTGGGTACATATTCTGTGGTAAGGCTGACATTGAGCAGTAGTGTGGTTTGTCATTCCAGTCATCTTGGAGTCCAAGTTGCACTAAGCCCAGGACACCATCTCATACCATTGCTGCTGTGCGTTTTGCTTTGTAGATGTTGGCTGTTGCCTCAGCTTCTGCAATGTCAGGGGGCCAGCAGTCTGCTGGGATAGATATTCTGCATTCGGGGGTTTGCACTGCACCTGTTAGGATGTATGTTGGCAATATGTGTGTGTGTTTGTGATATTTGTGTGATTCAGGGCATATCTGTGAATTCCCAACATGGTTCCTACCATCAGTTGTGAAAGCCTTGGAATTATCCTTAGTGTCCTGTACAATTTGTATCTTCATAGGTTCATACTAGGCTATCCACCCTAGGGCATTTGTTAGCCTAGCCAGAGTGTGTGTGGCTTTTGCCACCCCTTGCTATGTGAATATTATGGCCATTTATGATTTGCTTTGCTGTGCCTCTGTCTGGACATGACACAGTGAAGACCCCCAGTGTAACTCTACAATCATCCATCCACTTGGCAAGATTCCTGTTGAAGAGTGTCAGTGAGGGGCTCTGCCTAACATGGAGTGGGATTCTGGTCCATGGTGTGGGGAGCCTCTGGATTATGCATCTGTCCCACCAGCACATCCTATTTCATTATTTGTTGAGGTTGACATCTCTCACTCTCACAGCTCCGATGGATTTGAGTTTTCTGGGGTGGAGCATGTCCATTACTCCTGTGTTGGGCATGGCCTCCTACGACAGGCATGCAATGCCTCTGTGTAGGCAGTATGTGACTGCATTCAGCTGGGATGTCTACAGCCAGGCAGCATACGACATATATTTGAGACCCTTTATCCTCTTGGTGAGGTACCTTTGAGGTCTTTCTAACTGCTGCAGGTGTCAGGTAAGGTACATCCCATATGAGGCATTTTGCTAGATTATGGGTGTGATTAGAGAAAAGTATAGGGGCACAATGACCTCTGCTGACGTAGATGTGAATCCTTTCCTGATACGGTGTCAAATGTAGACAGTCTTCCTAGCCACATTAGCAATGTGGGGGTCACATAACAGGTTACTGTCCACTTGTGTCCCTAGGTCCCTGGTTACTCCTTCCATACATAATGGTTTACCACCTATGTGGTAATTTGTGGTACCTTGTTTGGTACTTGGTGGGACAGTCATACTGTCCAGTGTCTTCAGGACGGCTGGGTGGGGTTATTGTGTGTGAGAGTGCGGTCTATAGCATGCTACAGACTGTACAGCAGTCTTGCCTACAGTTAGTTGTACATGGGTGAACTCCAATGCCTTGTGCATTGTCAGTTACCTGGACGTATGGGTGTCTGTGCTGACTATGGATACTCACCCTCCTTTTCTGTTTTGTTCCAGGTTTTGGGGCCATGACACATGATACGTGGTATAACCTGGTAGTGCTGGTGTGCTGTCAGGAGGCTTGCAGCAGGTTTCTGTCACTGCACAGACATCGATATTCTCCATACTGGGGATGGCCTCGGGAGCATGCATATTGGGGTGTACACATCTGGCATTGGTCAGCATTTCCCTTGTGTTTCTTCCCACTTATGTTTTCTAGGGTGGTGGGTCAGTCTTTTCAGCCTTGCCTACAAAAGGCTCTATGGAGGTGGCAAAGGCCTTATCCAATATTCAGACGCCCAGGGGTAACAGGTGCAGGCCATCCCAAGAACAGCTGCGTGGCTTGTCAAGCATGACATCCCAAGCAGACAGACATTGGATCCCCTTGGTATGACACCAGTAAGTGTGCCACTTGCTATGGCTGATCATTCCATGTTTGTACTGTGGCATTATTCTTGGTAAGGGTAGGATGCTGCAAACGGTGAATGTCATACCGGCCTGGACTATATAATCAGATAGCTCATCTATGTCTCTTTTCATGTAGTCTAGGGCGGTACATCTCAGGTCATTCACACCAGCATGGACTATGACTGCATCATATTTCTACTTGCTTTGGAGTGACCTACATACTTCTGTTATGTGGCATATTGTGGCAGCCTACAGGCAGCTTACTGTACCCTTTCCCTTGTTCAGTCTGGTGTGCGGGACAGCAGTGTGTCTGACTATGGAGTCACCTATTACAACTGTATCAGGCATGTTGTTTCTCCTTCTGGCCTGTGACTGTTTGGCACACCAGCTTTGTGTACTATGTGTTGCATGTGCTATGTTTGGAGGCTGTTTGATTGGGTGTCTGTTTTAGAGGCCTCTGTTGGTGTGCTGTGTTTGTGATTTGTGCCTCCGGGAATGTTTTTCTGTGTTTATGTGTTTGGTTTGCAGTTGTAATAGGTCTATGTGGGACTGTTTGTGGTGTGTGTGGTTACCTTCTCCTCCTGACTTGTTTTGGGAGTACTGAGTTGAGGGAGATCAGCCTCCAGTTTGGATAGATGGTTGCATCTCACATATATTTGTATTTCTTGGGTGGAGTTGGGGGTTGTCTGTGTACTTGGGGCAGGTGTAACATTGCCTCAGGATTCACAGATTCCACTTGTTGTGGCTGGCCTTAGTGGATTGTATGTGTGGACAGCTTTTATTGCCATACTACTGATCAGTGATTACTTCATTGTTTATGTTTGCTCTATCATGTAGTAGCTTCCTCATTCTCTTGCATGGTTTGGTTATGGCTGGTGTCCACCATGCCAGATTTCTCGTATGGCATTGTGTCTTGTTTTAATTTAGGACTGCATAATCCAAGCATTCCTGGCAGTGTTCATGGAATGGCTGTATTACAGGTTCTGAGGTGTGGCCCATATTTTGCACCTGCACGGGACCTTTAATGGATTCCACATCAGTTTGGAGTGCAAATATTGCTTAACACATGTTTTCCACTGTGGTTTTCTGGCCAGGGACTGTGGTCAGGATTTGGATATCCAGTGTGATTACTCTATGGTATGGTTTTACCAGGGAGCAATACACTTCTCATCTTGCCATCCAGTACCCATGTTGCTGATTATCACATCCAGTATGCTTACCCCTCTTGTGGGAGTGGTACATTGTTCCTGGGCCTTTTGGTTTATGGATTCTATGAACTTTTGTCCTACACTGTTGGAGCTAGTATAATGCTCCCAGTCTATGTCTGGGTATTTGCAGTCACCCAATATAATGTGGTTTGGAGGACTTGATATATTCATGTATTCCAGCATAGTCCGGATGCAGTTCCTGGTGTTGGGGCAGTAGTCTGTAGCAGGCTATAAACTGGGGGGCAGTTTTAGCCACTGTTACTTGAGCATGGCTAGTCCATGCTGCTTTTTGTTGTGGTACCGACATGGGGGTGTGGTTATCCTTGACAAATCTTGCTAGTCACCCTCCTTTTGTAGCTTGTTCCAAGTTTTGAGGCTGTACAGCACAGTATGACGTGTAACCTGGTAGTGTTAGGGTGCTGTTGTGTGCCTTGCCTCAGTTTTCTGTTACAGCGCAGATATCAACATTCTCCATACTGGGTGAGTTTAGACTGCACGCATCTTGCTGTTTCAACTTATCCCTTATCTTATTCTTATCCCTTCTGATACCTATGGAGATAGGTTTGTGTTTTGAGCCTTACCTATTCAGGGCACACTGTGGGTGACAACAGCCTTTGCCAGTATCCATACGGCCTGCACTAATAGGTGCACGCCAGTCCTAGCAGGTGGTGCATCATGTCATGCTCAGCATGTCATCCCAGACTGGCACACATTGGATCCCCTTTGACTAACAGCGATACTTCAGTCAATTGTTGCACTTGATCATCTCATTGTCATGTTGTGGCATGATGCTTGGTGAGGGTAGGATGTTAGTCAGGATCCTCAGGTGTGCATATAGTACATGGTGTTACATTACTTAACACATAGCATTCATGCCTCAGGTGGTGCTGCAGGGCTGTCTCTGTTGGATGCGCATATTACACTTCCCTGTACATGTTTGAGAGCAGGTTGTGTCATGTTAGGCATCCCTGTTACTATATGAGTGAGTCAGAGAGGGGTATCATTCCCAGGGTTCCTACTGAGCCAGTGTATGTGCTATGCGTTGCCTCTTTGCCAAGGCCAGGGCATACTGGGCATGCCTCCTTCTGCCTACTGGGGCAGGCTCAGGTTGTTCCTCCTCCGAGTCACACTCTGCCTGTGATGGCCTTGGCAATGGTGGGGGGCTGTTTGGCCCGGCCTTATGCTGGTCCTGCTACAGCTGTTTTCGCAAGATCATATTATGTAGCATAGCACATACCATGACAATTTGGGTACATGTAGTTGGTGTGTACTGCAAGGCTCCACCAGATGTGTCCAGACACCGGAACCATGACTTGAGCAGCCCAAACACACGCTCTATTACATTACGTGTTTGTGCGTGTGCCTCATTATGGCGTTCCTGTTCAGGTGTGTGTGCGTTTCTGATGGGTGTCATCAGCCACGGCTCCAGTGCATAACCTGCATCCCCACTAGGTGTCCGTGCGGGATGTCCCCATTGGCAAATGTCTGGTACAGCTGCGTCAAATGCCAGATGTGGGAATCGTGGTAGCTCCCAGGACAGCCAGCACACACATTCATTATTATGCCCTGGGCATCACACACGACCTGGCAGTTGATGGAGGGAAGCCCTTGCGGTTGATGTATGCCCTACCCCGCTCACCGGCTGGTGCTTTGATGCGTATGTGCGTGCAGTTTATTGCACCCAGTACCTCAGGGTATTCCGCTATTTGCTGGAAGAGACGCATATTGCTGGCCAATACCTCACGGGCATTGGGGAAATATACATGATCACCGACATTTGCTGACATGGCATCCAGGAACTGGTGCAGTACCCTGGAGGCTGATGCCTGTGATATCCCCATCATATCACCAGTTGGTCTCTGGAAGGTACCTGTTGCTAGTATTCTTAGGCCAACACATACCTTGGTTTCCACTGGGATGGGTTCCCCTCTGTTGGTTCTGTGTGAGGCGTGGCCTGCACAGCTCCACTATTTGCTGCAGGAGGTCTCTGTCCACTCTATAGCGCTCTACTATCTCCAGCTCATGTAACCCGTGGTAGGGGACCCTGGGCCTGTACACTCTTCTCCATCTCCTCACTGTGGGTTGTCTGGCACCATCTGCATTGTCACCACCCTCAGCAAGTCGCCTATGTCTCATTATGACAGCCCCTAATATTTCTGCTCTGAGTGAAGCTTTTTCAGTTTTCACTTCTATTAGCTTACTCCTGTCTTGCAGTGTCTCTTGAGAGAAACATTCTGCACTGCTGTTTGCAGTGTTTTAAGTGCTGGGCTGGGCTACTATTCTGCCTGTGTAATTGCCTGCATCTAATTGTTTTCACCTGCTAGCTCCAGCAGTATTCCCTGCTAACTTCCTACTACATCTGTTGCTTCCTTTTTCCTTTCTGTTTCCTCAGGGAGGAGCCGTGTGCAAACCAGCAGAAACACGCTCACAGTGGCTTACACGCGCGCACACATACTTACACAGTTCAGAATCTGCTTATTCAGTTTAAAACACGTGCACGCCCGCGCAAATGGTGTTAAACATCTCCCAACACGCTGCCACATGCTCAGTCTGCCTTACACGCGCGCACACTGCCTTACTCGTGCTTCGTGGTGCGCACACGTGCGCATACACATCCAGCAAGAAACTTTGGTGTAGGCAACAGTGTACACCTTCCATTTCTTGACTTTCTCATGCTTACTTAGTGGCACACCTCTTTCCATGATATCTGTCTGACATCTGTCATGTAACTCTAACCTCCAATGAACTGCATTTCTTTCTACCATTCCCCCCTGTGATGTCACCTATCTCCTACTCTGTTCTTCCCCCTTCTGTAACTCTTACACTAGTCAGAATGTGCTCATTTGCTATGTGACAGTGGAATTCAGTATCCTTACACTCATTTGCATCAGATTGCCTACTAATGCTTAGTTACATCTTAGACTCAGCTTCCCCCCTTAGCAACCACTACACGGTGGCCATGTTGGTTTTGGTCTGCTGGTCCCTGCATTGACATTCCATGTATTGCATAAAACCCACATTTGTGGGTTTAAATCCTTCGTTTTTATGTTCTATGCAGCGCAGCCAGTTTGCGCGGGGCTGCGCTGGGTTTAAACATCGGCAATCGCCGAAAAAAAAAATTATATTTTTTATATATTTGCATCAGGTTACCTTGCCAATGGCCACATATTTGGCCATTGGCATGCTGCCTGACACATATGCACCCTTTATTTGGAGCTGACATGGCTCCATTGCTGTTTTTGCAGAAACGTACTCAGTTGTCAACGGAGTACATTTCTGCAGCTAAAACGGCTCTTACACGGGCTGTTCTGGGCTTCCTGGATCGCTAATCATCCTCATTTGCATGCTATTCGGCTGCAAGTGAGGTGATTAGCTTATCCACGCCCACTCCGTGTAAGAGCCGTTTTAGCTTGACTCTTACATGGACTTTGGGCTGTTCCTGGATCGCGAAGGCTGCATGGAGTCTTACACTACTCTTAGACTCTGTGCAAGCCTTCGTGAATCCGGCCCAATGTGATAAAACTGTAGAAATCAGAGGTTGAAATGAAGACAACACTTGCTGAATATGAGACTGCTCAAGAAAAGATGCTTCACAAAATTACAGAATTAGACGACGTAGGGAAAACCTGAGATTTTCTGCTGTACCAGAGAAGCTGGAAGGAACAGACTGTATTAATTTTATGAAAGCACAAATAAGCAACTAAACGGATATTCCACAACAGGAGTTGTTACTTGAAAGGACACGTGTATGCTCCAAACCTGGCCATGAGAAAGCAACCTAGACCTTTAATAGTAAAGATGCAATCCTACCAGTGGAAGGAGTTGATTCTAACAAAATTGTGGCATAAGGACAAAGTACTAAAAGGAGGCAGGACAGTGTTTGTGGAAAATGATTAGTGACTGTACACCAGGCAAAAGAAGAGTAAATGTATTCCAGTAATCAGGGAATGTCGGCAAGCAGACATGAGATTCAAACTTCTGTACCCAGCTATCTTCAGAATATTATTTCTTGGAGAGGCAAAATCATTTTTTGATGCAGAAGCTGCTAAGGAGGAATACAAACGTTTGTTAAACAAAAAGTGATCTGTGAAGCAAGATATTCTGTATCGTGTTCTTCTAGTGATAATGACCACAGATAAGACTGTGCCAGTGAAACCTTTTCCAATGTTTCAACATTCTTACCATTTTCACCCTCTCCCCCAACCCCCCTAGCTAGGGTCAAACAAAACAAAAACTTCTCCAAAGTTGATTACAACCTCCTGAGGGAAAGTATAAACAGCTTCACAGCCTCCACCCCCTCCAGAGGACATGGCACATATGTCCAAACCTACACCAAAGTACTATATGAGCATTTACATAGCAGCATGTAATCAGGAATACAAGACAGGATGAAATCATCCTTCTCAAGGAAGAGTAAGCCTGTCTGGTGGACATCTGCAATAAACTCTATAATAAAAGGAAAAAATTGCTGTCCAGGACCAAGAAAGAGCAGATGCCTAATTGGAAGCAATCTCTCCTTAGCCTGAACAAGCAAATAAGGGCGCTAGTGAAATCCTCCAAAGCAAACTTGGAGGCCAAACTGGCCACATCTACTAAAGAGAATCATAAGGCCTCCTTCATATATGTCCGCAATCTCAAGGGAAGCACCCAGATCTGCTCAGTACTGGTTGTCAAGAACACTACGTACACAAATGCTACAGATATAGCCAACCTGCTGGCACACAGGTTCAGTGAAAACTTCATTCCTCTGTTCCCCCCATCAGTAAAACAGGACATCCCCAGTACCTGCCCTCTTCCCTTATCTCTAGGGAGCAAGTCATCACTGCCCTCTCAAAGGCAAAAAATACAGCCTCCATGGGATCAGATAACATCCCAAGCTGCATCGTACATGAACTCGGGGAGGAACTTGCAGCACCATTAGTCACTTTACTCAACCAAAGCCTGAGTACCAGCTTCGCCCAGCTGAGTGGAGGGCAGCCACTGTCACAAAGGTGGAGTGTCCACCAATCCAGGAAATTATAGACCCATCAGCCTAACTAGCCTGATTTGCAAGGCCATGGAGCAGATCATCATGGACCTCATTAACAAGGACACTGGTAACCTCCAGACACTTTATCCCACACAGTTTGGTTTCGTCAAGGGGAGGTCATGCCTATTAAATTTGGTCGACTTCTTTGAGACAGTCAACAAGGTCATGGATGAGGGGAAGACCATACATACATAGCTCTCAACCTTCCATCTCTAAAATGAGGAACACTAGCCCTCATAATGTGGAACAAATGGGCAAAATGTGGAACACATACCAATGGCTTACTAACAACTTCAACTAGAAGGGTCATAGGATGGTCAAAATATGCTGGTTTTACTTATAAAGAAGGTATTCTAATGAATTAATAGGATTCATTTCTATTTACAATGTATTTCACTTAAAAAAAATTCCTAACACTGAATGTGTGACAGAGTCTTTCAATGTGGAACATTTGAGGAACTTGGAGGAACATGAACTTTTTAAGACCCCAAATGAGGTACGTTCCTCATAATGAGGTACACTTGAGAGGTATGCATACATACCACCTAAATTGACCTGGCCAAAGCCTTCAATACTATTCCCCACTCAGGTATAATAGATAAACTTTCTTAACTAGGCATCAATCTGTATGTTACCAGATGGGTAGCAAACTGGCTCACTAATAGAATCCACCTAGCCAAAATAGGGGAAGCCACCTCAAGCAGTAGACTCGTAACGAGCAGTGTACCCCAGGGATTGGTCTTTGGGCCTTTGCTGTTTAGGATATACTTTTCTGAGATGCAAGCCAAAACCAGTGGAATATGGCTGACCAAGTTTGTAAATGACTGCAAGCTGGTTGCTGTCATCAATTCCCCAAGTCATATGGACATCCTCCAAGAGGGTCTCACACAAACAAATGACTGGTGCCAGAAACATGGCCTCAAACTGAATGCCAAAACATGCATCATCCCCTTTGGAGAGAGTGACGTCCCCTCAAATTATCACATTGATAACAAAGGCCTAAGTACACAGTCAGTTGTGAGGGACTTTGGGCACGCAGGCTGATAGCAAACAGACTTTTGACCACTATATTGTCTCTATTTTTCATACAGCTTTCTACATGGCCCACCTCATTTGTAAGGGTATCTCATCCAAGACAAGGTGGTCATAACATCCCTGTATTCTTCCATTATACAACCCGTTGGGTACAATGCCCCTTTCGGAGTGTACCTCACAAAGCACATGTAGCAACTGGAGAGACCACCGAGGTTCCTCAACAGGAAACTCCATGACCTCAAACATCTACCCTACACAGATGGGCTAAAGGCCCTGTGCCTCTACTCAGTCTCCTACAGACTCCTCAGAGGTGACCTCTGTCTGGCATGCAAAAGCAATCTTAGACCCCACTCTGATGGGACTGCTGCATATCTGCAAGTCCAGCTCCACTCAAATAACCTGCACACACGACCTCAACCTGGTCTATGACATTTACAGGACTTGGAGGGACAGATCTGTGTCCCAATGAATCCCCCTTTTGTGGAATAGACTCACCCTTCCATGTCAAGCAGAGTACTTCTAACCCTTTTTAAGTGCAACCTGGATAACTGGATGGGGAACACAAAAATACACTGCTGGAATTCCACCTGTGTCCCTGCTGGACAGTGGCATAGGGTACTGACTTGTTGGAACATGGGCTAAATTCTTGGCTAGGCTTGTAAGGGCCTCAGGGCCAATATCCTAGTAACTTCCTATGAACGGAAAATGTTTGAGATAGACAGAAAAAGCACAAGAGTTGACTAGAAGAACCGAGAGTACATTGGAAAGGATGAAGATAAGCAGGAATAAAAGCAGCAACTTGGAAATTGACAAATAAATGCGGGATTACAAAGCATTAACTATATTTGTGAAACATGACAGAACAAGAAAACCTGGAAATATTGGACTTTTTTTACTTTGTTAAACTTGTATGGGACTCTAAAGTTTGGAGGAACTCTTAGGAGAGGGAAAGAAAGAAAGAGTCAACTGTAAGGAAAACAAAACTTTGCCCTTAACAGTAATGTTTTTACAGTGCATGAGATGATCTGCATGCTATAATGTAAAGTCTTCTCAGTTATCTTCACGTATGCAACCCCAAAAATACCTTAGGAAAGCAGCCAAAGGATCCAAGGAATGACCAGAATATGTAAAAAACAATCCCAAATCCAAACATTACACTATAAAACTGTTTTAATAAATGCTGAAGTAAAACGTACATATAAATACAAAGCTTTCAAGCCCACAGCTCTTTCTCAATCTCATTGAGACTGCAATTAGGGATACAGGCAATAGGAAGCTGGAAGTTAAGAGAAAACTGGCAAAATAAACAAGGTATTGGGAGCAAATAATTAGAGAGGGAAAGGTAATAGAATGGAAAGATACCAAGAATTTTTTTGGACTGCAGGCTAAAAATTGCCTTCCCCATCAAGGATTGATATCAGAGTATAGGCAAAGAAAAAAATAGGAGGATCCTAAGTGAAAGACCAGCATTTGTAAAGTTTAGTAGAATCTAGAACAGTAGCTGCAAACATTTTACATCACAAACCATGCTGACATAATTTTATTTGCAAATATTATACATCACTTATAATCTATCCAGTCATTGCCATTCAGACATTACATAGCTCATTCAAATCTTGACTTCTTTTAAACCTTGTTCCTCTGTATGTATTGTTCCCACAATTCCCATTTTTTCTAAGCAATTTGCTCCTACTCTTTGCTAAAAATCCCAATTCCAGTTGTTTTATTCTCTTATATTCACTACTTCTAGTACAGCTGGTTTAGACTGTGATTTCCATTTTCTTGTAATTTCTTTTTTGGCAGCCACCCTATTTAGACTCAGCAAGGCCTTATGTCTAGGCAATTCCGATTCTGTATCATAGCTAAAAAAAAATAATTTCCTTAGTTATACTAGTTTGCTTGTTCACCCAGTAGTTCTTACATAGTCTGCAGGAGAATTTTGTGGTGGAACTTTATGTCCACAGGTTGTGCACTTTTTAAACTACTGGACTTTGTCAGACATTAGAGGAATAATAAGTATAATATTATACATGTAAGTGCTTGGTACTCGTCAAGTATCTAAACTATTCTGTTAAATAAAAAGGCATCATAAAACTTGCATGACTACTTTTAAAATTATACCTGCACATCAACGCACCTAAACCCAAAGGATGAACTGGATGAAAATGACACAACACGGCTCTTATTACCTTTCGTATAGTGTTGAATGAAGACAAAAGCAAAGGCTTTGAAGATGCTGTAAAATGGGGGGAGATGTAGTCCTCAGAGTCTGAGATAAGTTGTTGCATCTTTCAGCTTTTCCCGGTTAGGGCTTGCCACAGCAGAACTCCAGTCCGCTAATGATTGGTAGTCGATTTGTACGTGCCGAGTTACCAGCCCTGATGCACAACCTTCAACGAAGGTACGCCCATTCACACATGTCTCCACGCAGAAGACGCTTTAGCTGTGAATCGAACTGGACAGCGTCTTACTGTGAGGCGACAATGCTACCGCAGCACCACCACCGCGGGTAGAGTCTGAGATAAGTATAAGCTTCAATTCATTTATACTGATTATCTTCAAGAAAGGCAAAGGACAAAATACTAAAGGAAAGATGCTGGAGAAATATAAAAAAAAACTGAATGACAAAGCATAGGGAAAAGAAGGGCATATGAAAACAAGGAGGTTAAAAAGTATAGTGAAAAAAATAAAAAATGGCAGTGAATTACAAGTGAAGTGCAGATAAAAGTAGTAAAGGATGGTATGACAAAATTATGGAGAAATTTATTATGTGAAGCTGTGGATGCAACAAGCTAAGTATTAAAAGAGCAATAAAGGAAGGGTGGGTCAGATTCAAAAGGGTTAATGAAATAACTGCCTTTCTACAGAGATTAAAATTGCAAAGGTTACCAGTCAAGGGCAAATGAAACAAACGGATTAGTAAACAATTACGTCAAATATGCAAGGTGGACAGATCTATTGAGCATGGATTACTGGAATGTGATCAAGTTAAACAAGTAAGGGAAACATTTAAAAATTAATATCAGTTTGAATGTTTTAAAATATAGATTTGGATATATGATACGCGATACGTTTATGACAAAAGAAAGAAAAGATATGATGACTAGAATATTAATGAGTACTGTATGGATAATATGGAATAGTAGATGTGAAGACTGGATAATAAAAAAAGAATTGCGAAATTAAGAGAAGAATAACAAAATGGTTGAGAAGCAAGGGGTAGGGGATGACACGTGTAATGTTAAAATATGCATGCATGTGATTTTACTTATTTTTCTGTAATTGAAAGTTGTTTTATTTGATTTTGTGTTATGTAAAGTGAACAAGTGTATACAGAAAATGTTATTATATATTGAAATAAAAAGACTTTTTTTGAACCACTAGATACCACTAAAAGGCTGCTGCTGGGTTCAGGAAAACAAAAAAGATAGTGAAAGACAGGAGTGGAAACAAGAATGGAGTTATGAATATAGAGTATATAATTAGTGTAAATGAGACCGTGGAGGTGCAGGTCACAAACTTGGATGGCAGAGGGCAAGAGACACAAGTTCCTACAAACATAATGACAGAAAGTGAGAAGAGTGACAGACAGGAGGCAGACTGAAATGAGATTGAGCGTAAGATACACAAGAGAAATCTAAAAATATTGGTTAATGAATCCTTCAATTTCTGACTTGTTAACCACAAACTAATACTTAACCCCATAAAAACAAAAAGCATGCTATTTGCCCCCAACCCAAAACTTAACAAAAAAGTCACCAAAATCACTCAATATCATTACCAATAGAAACAAATACCTCCTGCAAATACATCAGTTAGTGGCTAGACCAGTCAGTAACATTCAATCCACAGAAAGAAGTAGAGGACAAAAGTTAATGCACTTCTTTTTTGGGCCAGGAAGATCTAACCCTACCTATCAACCCAGCTAGAGCAGCTTTAACTAAAGATGTCCTTCTGGCCCAAACTGAGTGTGGACTATCCATAACAGCTGCAGCCACTCATAAAAAAACGCTTTCACACCACAGACTTAAAAACAAAATTTGTCACTTCATCAATAACTCACCCTCTCATGAGCACAACTGTCTTACCCTTAAACTGTCTATTAGCTCCCAGAGGAGCACAAAGCAGATCTACTACTAGGCTCCCTCATCTTCAAACATCTCCACAAGAACCACTCTGCCTACCTGGACCTACTCGAGTCACTCACTATACAGACAAACACCTTGGTCATGGGTGATTTCAACTATCCTTTCATTGACTGGGAGTCGTATACGAGCAGAAACGCACTCGCCCCAAGGTTTCTGGACTTTAATACAAATGCAATGGAACAGATAGTCTGCACCCTCACAAGGGGCACAAAAGTCATGGACTTAGTACTCACCAACATTGGAGGTCTCTGCACTATCCCCTGTGTGTTGCCCTGCCTGGTAAGGTCTCATCATAAATTAGTCTCGTTCAAAGTAACAATCATACATGACCCCCCCCCCCCCACAAGAGCAAACAAGATGACAAATTCCTCTGAAGCAAACTACAGCCTAAGTGATAACATAATTAGTTGCAAACCCCCTGCTACCACGGTCAGCAATGACTCCTATACAGAAGTGTACACAAATGCCCTGTATAATCATCTATACAAATGTATAGACTCAGCTGTACCTGAATGGATCAAAACAAGATCCTCACAAAAAAAAAAACAAGCCACCCTGGTGGACATCAAGCATAAATAGGTTATACAACAAGAAGAAACTAATGTACAAGAACAACAGGGAACTGACTCAGCAGAGGAAGGACACCCTCCACAGCTTGAACAAGCAAATTAAATATCTTGTAAAGCCCTCTAATGCCAATAACTAATTTAAATTAGCATCCCTAGATAAGGATAATCACAATGCATTCTTTAGCTACATCAGAAATCTAAAAGGGAAGGCCCAGCTTTGTGCCGAACTAGTAGTAGCGGTACCACCAATACCAACCTTGAGGACATCACCAACCTGCTATCAAAGAGAATTGGTGTAAACTTCACCCCCATGTCCCCACCAGACAAACCCAAAACATAGCTGTCACCAGTCCTCTACCTAGCATCTCCTAAGAGCAGGTCATAACTACATTCTCTATGGCCACAAACACAGCCTCTATGGGACAGGATAACATCCCAGGCTGCCTACTAAATGGTCTAAAACAGGACCTAGCATAACCACGTAGCACTCTCTTCAACCACAGTCTATGTATTGGATTTGTCCCAGCAGAGTGGAAAACAGCAACAGTAATTCCCCTGCATAAAGGGGGTCCATCAACCAACCCTGGGAACTACAAACCCATAAGCCTAACCAGCCTTATCTGTAAGCCCATGGAGAAAATTGTCATAGACCTTATCAACAAAGACATAGGTGACCTTCATACTCTTGACCTGACCCAGTCAGACTTCAAGTGTAGATCATGCTTATTAAATCTGGTAGACTTTTTCAAGAATATCAACAAAGCCCTAGATGAAGGCAAAAAGTACAGTTGTGTACACTTATGTAGATGTTAGAGTGTATCCACTGTTGCAGTAATCACCTCTGGGTTATCCCTGCTGTGGTAGATCTCGGCTGGCCCAAATACCAGTGTCAATGTTTTTGTGTCGGCTGTTGTCGCTTGTTGCCAGACATCAGGTCATCAGTGCTTAAAGGAAGGCAGCGGATGCTGTTGCATCAGTTTTTCTTGCCCTAACAAGTCAGAGGCCCAAGTAAATATGGTAAAGTGGTCCTGGTGGCTAAAAGCCACCATTAGAAACTTATGTCTTCCTAAAGAAAGAAGATAAAAGGGGGAAGGACGGTGGGAAACCAGGACTGCAAAAGTGAATACACTCGAACATCTGCATTTATGGTAAGTGTACACAACTGTACTATATTCATGTTTCACTGCTGGAGTCATCACCTGTGGGAGGATTCCCAAAGCTGAAAAGAGGGGTGGTAGGATTAGTAAGACCTAGGAATGGGTCAGCATGCCCTGCAAAACTGCAGAGGCAAACCCTGCCCTAGCCTTAAAAAACAGAGGTAGGTGGTAATACTTGGTATAGGCAGAAGTCCAGGTAGCAGCTTCCAGGACATCCCTGGTGGGAACTCCTCTGAGGAATGCTGTGGAAGTGGAGGCTGCCCTAGTGGAATGGGTTCGAATAGACTGGGGGGGGGTTCCCATGCAATCTGTAGCAGAAATGGATACAGTAGGATATCCATTTGGAAATGGGCTTCACCCTCTGCCCCTGGGGCAAAGCTGAAAAGTAGTTGGTCTGTTTTCCTGAAGGGCTTAGTACGGTCCGGATAGTATCTGAGCTGTCTGTGCACATCTAGTGAGTGCAGAATTCTTTCACCCTTGTTTTGAGGGTTGGGAAAGAAGGTGGGTAGATGTATGGCCTGGTTGAGAGTTGCATTAGCTACCATCTTGGGCAAAAAGGCGGGATTAGTCCTCAGGGAGACCCTGTCTGCATGGAAAATGATGAAGGGCTCAATGGCCATCAGTGCCTGAAGTTCTGAAACCCTTCTGGCTGAGGCGATAGCTAGGAGAAAAGCAGTCTTCCAGGAGAGGTATCTTAGTTCTGGTGAAGCAGCAAGTTCGAAGGGAGGTAGAGATAGTTTTTCCAAAACATAATTCAGGTCCCTGGCTGGATATCAGAAGCCCTTCTGAGGAATTGTTTAATCAAAGGATGGGAGAACAGGGGTTGTTCTGTATCAAAATGAACTAAATTGGCTGAGGTGTGGATTTTAATAGAGGAGAAGAAGAGGCCACTATTAAGTAGCTCCACCAGGTAGTCCAGGATAAGAGGGATGGAAGGTTGTGAGGTATTGCCCCCTCTGGACTGGCTCCAGGAGCAGAATCTTTTCCATTTTCCTGTACAAGATTTTCTGCTGCTGGGCCTTCTGGCCTCTGTGATAATGTCTAGGACCTGTTTGCTTAGCAGGGGCCCCTTGTTTGCCTTTAGAGAATTAGCCATGCTGATAGTTTGAGAGTCTGCAAGTCTGGGTGCGGCATCCCCTCCCCCACCTGAGTTAAGAGATCTGAGATCAGGGGAAGCTGCCTGGGAGGCTGTACAGTAAGAGGTAACAATGTTGTCTGGGCCAATCCGGGGCAATGAGGATGGCCTTTGGTCTCTCCTTCCTTATTTTGACCAGTACCTTTGGAATAAGAGGCAGAGGAGGGAATGCGTACACAAAGAGGGTGTTCCAGGGGAAGGCAAAGGCATCCACTTCCTATGCCAGGTGGTGATACTCCCTGGTACAGAATTTTTTCAGCTGATGGTCGAGATGTGAAGCAATGAGATCCACCTCCGGAGTCCCCCACGCCTGAGTGATTTGTAAAAAGATTTTTTCTGCGCAGCTGCCATTCGTGGGGGTCCAGTAAGTTTCTGCTAAAATGGTCTGCCAGAGTGTTGTTGATCCCTGGTAGGTATTGGGCTATCAGGTGTAGTCCCATGGAAGAGGCTGTCAGCCAGAAGTTTATGGCTAGCTTCCACAGAAGGTTAAGATTGGGTCCCTCCCTGTTTGCTGATGTACCACATTACTGTGGTGTTGTCTGCTCTGATAAGGAGAACCCCTGGCTTGAAATGGGATTTGAAGGATGTCAGAGCCTTTTGTAATGCAATAATTTCCTTCTAGTTGATGTGTGAGGGAAGGTGCTGGGCATCCCAAAGACCTTGGATGCACCTGCCTTCTAGGTGAGCGCCCCAAGCTATGTCTGAGGTATCGGTGGTAATGGTCTGCCCAGTTGGGTGAAGGGAAGACCCTTGTTCTGGGCACAGGCCCCTGCCCACCAGAGAAACTCAGCCCTTATACAGGTGATCAGAGGGAAAGAGGTCTCTAGAGGCTGAGAGTGCTGACACCAAAGGTTCTTTAGGTACCACTGAAGTTTTCTCATGTGAAGCCTGGCCAGAGGAATTAGAAGGATGCAAGATGCCATGTATCCCAAGGCTTGGAGGAACTTCCTCATAGTGAGATGACTTCTGGAAACCAGCTGGGTAAAATAGAGAGGCAGGAAGCTCTGCTTTTCTGGGGCTAGGAAGGCCATTTGGGATGCTTTGTCCAGCAGTGCTCCCAAGAAAATGATCTTCCTGGAGAGTGTTTGCTTTCATTTCTTCTCGTTGATGGTGTACCCTAAGGAAGTTAGGAGGGTTTTGACAAAGAAGGTCCTTGAGGAGCTTTTCTTTGCAATCTGGCTGAATGAGGCAGTCAGCCAGATAAAGGGTAAATTTGCATATTTTTCTGTCTGCAAAAGGCTATAGCCGGGGCTAAGCATTTGGTGAATACCCTGGGAGCAGTAGATAAGCCAAAGGGTAGCACAGAGAACTGAAAGTGTTGTGAGCCTGCTCTGAAGCAAAGGAATAGGTTCACAGGTTTATAGGTTGGTACTAGGCTATCGGCCCTAGGGCCTATACAAGCCTAGCCATAACAATTCCCTGGCTATTTCTTCCACAGTATTTACTTCCCAGGACCCCTCTCTAGCAGGGCGACTGACATGATCCCCGGGGTGAATTTCCTATCTCCCATCCAGTCATCAAGGTTCCTTTTGAAGAGGGCCGAAGAGGTGTTCTGCTTGACATGTATGGGCAGTCTATTCCAGAGTCTGGGGAGTCTCTGGGTCAAGAACCTATCCCTCCAGCATGTTTTGTTCACTGTGATGACAAGGTTTAGATCCCTGGAGCATGTGTCTGAGGGATTGGGATTTCTTTAAATGTAGGATGTCCAACAGCTATGGGTTTGACATGGCCTTGTATGTTAAGCAGAGACCGCCTCAGAGTAGATATGTGACAAGAGTATAGGTGGAGTTTTTTAGACCGTCAGCACAGGGCATCTGCTTTAGGCCTGTGATTCTTTTAGTGAGGTATTTCTGCGGCCTTTCCAGTTGTTGCAGATGTCTTGAGAGGTACATACCAAAAGGGGCATTGTATTCTACAATGTGTCTAATGAGGGATGAGTATAGTGGGACAATGCCCACCTTTTTTCTAGATGAAAAGCCCTAAGTGATTAGGTCCGCCACATAGGATTTCCTGACTGTTGTGGCGATGTGGTTATCGAAGGTGAGACCACTGTCCACCTGTGTCCCTAAGTCTCTTATCACACTTTCAGTGTTTAGTGTACTGCCACCTATGTGGTAATTCATAGGTACATGTTTTTTTCCTCAAATGGGATAACTATACATTTCTTGGCATTGCGCTTGAGCCCATGGCTCTGGCACCAAGCATCTGTTTCTGTAAGGCCCATTTGTAGAATATCCACATAATTTGGGGACTCAATAATGGCTCCCAGTTTGCAGTCATCTGCGAACTTTGTAAGCTACAGTCCCTTAGGTGTTGGCCTGTACTTCAGAGAAGGAGGTGCCAAACAAGGGCAGTCCCAGGACTGAACCCTGAGGTACTCCACTTGTCTGGAGCTAGATTTGGAGTCTGCTACTTTTACAGTGTGGGTTCTGTCAGTAAGCTAGTTTGCAACCCATCGAGTGACGTAGGGATTAATACCCAGCTTAGTAAGTTTATCTATGATTCCAGAGTGGGGGATGGTGTCGGAAGGCCTTGGCGAGGTGCAGATAGGCTGTGTGGACCACTTTACCCTTGTCCACGGCTCTGGAGACTGATTCAAAGTCATCAATCAGGTTCAGGAGACAAGATCGGCCCTTCACAAACGCAAACTGTGTGGGGTCCAGTGTTTGAAGGTTGCCAATGTCTTTGTTTACAAGTTCCATGGCCTTGCAGATCAGACTGATGAGGAGGTAGTTCCCAGGATCCAAGGTGGATCCCCCTGTGTGGAGTGGGATAACTGTAGCTGTGTGCCACTCAGTGGGCACGAAGCCTGAGGTGAGGCTATGATTAAACACGACAGTTAGGTGAGGTGCCAGTTCATTTTGTAGTTCATGTAGTACACAGCCTGGGATGTCGTCTGGTCCCATGGATGCTGTATTCTTAGCTTTGGAGAGTGCGTTTTTTACCTGTGTGGCCGTTATTACCGGAATTTGGCAATCTTTCGGTATTGAGATGGGCCCTTTTAGGGGGTGAGAGTGGGGGTGAAGTTTGCACTGAATTGATCTGCCAGGATATTGGCAATATCTTTGGTATCAGTATACTTAATGCCATTCTGTTGTAGCTCAGAGCAGAACTGAACATTGCCATTTAGATTCTTGACATAGCTATAGAATTCCTTGTGGTTGTCTTTGGAATCTTTGGCAATTTTATTTTCGTAACTAACTTTGGAGGATTTTATGAGGGATCTCCGCTTCTTACTGAGGCTGGTAAGGGAGTTTTTTGCATCCTGGGATTTTCCTCTTTTCTGCAACAGTTTCTTCCTTTTGTAAAGTTTGTTTATGACAAGAGACCACCAAATTGGCTTCCTTTTTTTGCAGGAGAGCGTCTTGGTTCTATTGGGGATGGCACGATTCATGCACGAGTGGATGTGCTCGTACAGTGCCTTAGTGTAGGATTCAGCAGTCGAACTTTCAGTTCCCGTTTGGTTGGGTGTCATGAAGTTTTTCACTTCTGACTTGAGTAGCATGAAGTTGGCTTTGGAGATGTTTTTTTACGGCGGTTTCCTTACTGGGGGGTGGGGGTGGGATGTGGATGTCAAGGGTGATTATCTTATGGTCAGACCTGACCAACGAGGGGGTGACCATAGGTGTGGTGCATCGATTACCCATGTTGGTAAAGACTAGGATATTGGAGCCCCTGGTGGGACTAAGGATTAGTTGATCCAGGGCATTGGATTTTACGAATTCCAAGAACTGCTGGGCAAAGGTGTTGGTTCACAAGTAGTTTTCCCAGTTAATGGCAGGGTAGTTGAAATCATCTCGTATTAGGGTGTTTGGTTGTATCTTAATATTTTCCAGTATGCTTAGAAAGGTGTAGTGAGAATCCTGGGGCATGGTGGGAGATCTATAGCAAGCTACAACTTGGATTGCACTCTTACCTAGTGTTAGTTGCACCTGGAGAATTTCAGACGCATTGTGTTGGGCAACTAGCCTGGTGTTGTGAATATCCTTTGTGAATAGGGACACTCCTCCACCTTTAGTGTTTCGGTCCTGGTTTGGTGGCCGAAAAGTGTGGTAAGAGTTGTAGCTTGGTATTGCAGGGGTGCTCTCTGGAGCCTTGAACCAGGTCTCAGTTACTGCACAGATATCAATGTTCTCCATTTTTAGGAGTGCCTCGAGTGAGTGCATTTTGAGGTTTAGACTTCTAGAATTGAGTAGCATTACCTTCAGATTTTGCATGCTTGTACCTGTTACGGTGATGGTTTTGTCCTTTGAACTTTGCCTAAAAAAGACACTATAGGGGTGGCAAGAGCCTTAGCCAGTAACCTGAATCCCAGGGACAACAGGTGCAGACCATCTCTGGAAAAGCATCATGATCTGTCTATCATGTCATCCCAGGCAGACAGACTGGATCCCCTTTGAATGACACCAGAAGCTTAGCCAATTGTTGAAGTCAATCATTTTGTCCTTATACTGTGGTATCATTCTGTGCAAAGGCAGGATGCTACTCAGGGCTAGGGTCATACCTGCCTGGGGCACATGATCCGAGAGCTCTTCCAGGTCTCTTTTCATGTAGTCCAGGGAGGTACGTCTCAAGTCACTCCAACGTGGACAATGACAGAGTCATATTTGTACTTGTTGTGGAGTGAGTGCATGCGTTATGTGGCGGATCCTGTCACCCGACATGCAGCTGACTGCAATTTTCTCCTTGTTCAGCCTGGTGAGTCGGAAATCAGTATGACTGACTATAGTGTCACATATGACTAAAGTGTTTGGTACGTTGTCTTGCCTTAGGGGGCTGTTGTTGGGTGGCACACTGGTGTTGTGAATTATATGACACTTTTTTCTGCAGGATTCCCTTATGGGAGGATGTGGAAGTAGGCATCTTTTAGATCTAGGGTGACTAATCAGGCCTTTTTTTGTCAACATAGCCAGCAGCTGCTGCAAAGTTAGCATTTTGAGTTTGGGAACCCCCAGAAGGTGTTCAGACTGGATAGATCCAGGATGGGGCACCAAGTGCCCTCTTTTCTGGGAGCAAGGAATAGTCTGGAATAAAAGACTTTGCCTGTTTGATCTGACGGGACAGGTTCTACTACCCCTTGGGATATGAGAGTTTGGACTTGTTTCAATGTCTCTGTCTGCTGATTTGGAGGCAAGTCTGGGTACCCTCTTAGAATAGGGAGTTTGTTGAAGGAGAATTTGTATCCCTTAAAAATTATCTTAAAGACCCATTGGTCCTTTGTTACAAAAATCCAATTTTCTTTGCAGAGGGAGAGCCTTCCTCCTAGCTTTTGGTGAGTGAAAAGAGGGCAGAGGGGGGAGAGGGAGTCATTGAGTGTTTTTGCCATAGAGGGATGGCTTAGAACTCCCTGCCTTTGGAGTGGAAGTGGTCCACTGTTTGGTTCTCTGCTGTCCTGGGATAGGAGTCTGGGTGGTCTGTCCCTGTGGGGCTTACCTTGCCGCTGTCTGCTAGGTGCAGGAAAGGACCAGTGTTTTGAGGGAAAATTCCTGCTGAACCTAGGAGGTTGTACCTGATGGAAATCCTTTACTGTTTGTATAGATTTTGCTTTGTCTTCCATATTTTTAAGCACCTCTTCTGCTTTTACTCCAAAAAAGCGGTCCTTATCCAAGGGTGCATCAAGTAATTTAGATTTGACATGACCAGGGAGATGTTGTTCCTTCAACCATGCATGTCTCCTAATGACAGATCCTGACAGTGCTGCCCTGCTCGAGACTTCTAGGGCGTCATATCCACAGTGTAATGTGTTTAGCCACTTGACAAGTAGAGTGCAGTAAATCTGCTAACTCTTTTGAAATGGCACAGTCAGGAAAGGTTGAAATCCTTTTGCTTTAATAGTTCCAAAGTGTGTCATTGATATTTTAACATGTGGAACTGACAGTGGAGTGCTCCGATAACCAAGGTTGCAGAGGTGTATACTTTTTCACCCCATCTGTCCAGAGCTCTGGAGTCTTTGTCAGAAGGAATAGGATTCTTTGCAGAATTAGCCTTAGCTCCTTTTGATCCCTGTGTAATGACCTCCGGGTCTGCAGCAGGATTTCTGTACAGGTATTTGTGAGAATCCAGTACTCTGTAATACTGGTCAGGTTTTCCGGGAGCAGGTGGGAGGGCGTCAGAGTTACGCTGGATTCATGGAAGACATCATCAACCACCTCTAAGATCGGAGGGATGTCCAAAGGTCTGTGCTGGGGCAGGTCTAGAAACTTTAGTCTTTTCTTAGACTGAGGGAAGTCCTGGGATTCCCAGTGGAAATATTCCCTGAGGGTGTGAAGTGCTTCCCCAAAGGAAAGATCTTCTGGTGGGGAGGCAGAAGGAATGGATTCCTCTGCGTCTGAATCCTCATAAGTAGTCCGAGGTTGTTGTTCCTCTTCAAAATCTGAATAATCAGACTCCTCAGTATCCTGTTCTGTCAGTATTTCAAGAGAAAGGTCTCTTTTCCTTTTAGAAGGTGTGGCCTGAGTATCCCTGATAAGGGTGATAAGATCCTAAGATCCTAAGCCATTTTAAGCATTTGAGCATGGGGTGGTGGAGCAGGAGTAAAATGGTGGCTAGAGGTAGTTTTCCTAGGAGTGGCCTTGCTTCTAGGCCTAAGAGTATCTAACGGCCTGAGAGAAACGGTAGTTGGAGGAGAAAATGTTGTTTTTTTGTCTAGATACGGTAGTGTGAAAAACCTCCTCGGTAGCCGGTGCCTGTGTAGCAGCTCTGGACCTAACCAATGCAGAGACGACCAAAGGCTTGGAAGACGAAAAAGATTTCTACAGCATACCAGACTCCGAAAGGGTCTCTGTAGAGGCCTGCAAAGGTACCGCACTGAATTGCAGAGAACTGACGACCTGCTTAGCAGTAGAGGCGTTTAAGGCTTAGCCTTGTGTGGTCTGTCTATTTTTATCCTTACGTTTTTTCAGAAGGTCTACGGATTGTTGGCTGGTGAACACCATTTCAGAATGCAAAGACAGAAGACGAAAATACCTGGCTACAATAAGAGCTCTATGAAGAATGGTTCTCACGTTAAAGAGGGCACAGAACCAGCAACAGGGGACGTCATGGTCTGGACCTAAACAAGTGACGCAGTATGAATGGAAGTCTTGGTGTGGTATCTGCTTTCCACAAGCGAGACAACTGTTAACTTTTTCGGACATCAGTTAGTGCAAGAAAAAAGGATCCCCAATGGGGTACTTGGCTTTAGATGTTTTCAGCTGTAATTCAAACTCTGGTAGCGCCCGATTGGCACACTTAAGAACTGCTTCTGCTACGGGCTCCACAGCAAGAAAGACTGATGTAATAGCATCGGCTGCCTTCCTTTATAGCAGTGATGACCTGATGTCAGGCAGCAAGCGACAGCAGCTGATGCAGAAAAACACTGACTCTGGTATTCGGGCTGGCCGTGGGCTACCACAGCAGGGATAACCAACAGGTGATGACTGCAACAGTGAAACATGAAGAACATCAGTACATACAGCCTATCTCGACTTAGCCAAGGTTTTTAACATAAATCCCCACTCAGGCATCATTGAGAAACTCACCCAGCTGGGAATGAACCCATAATTCACTAGATGGGTAACCAACTGGCTCGCTGACAAAATGCATACAGTCAAAATTGGGGATTCCATCTCTACCAGCAGACCAGTTATCAGTGGTGTACAAGGATCTATGCTGGGTCCCCTATTGTTTGGGATCTGTTTCTCTGAAGTCCAGGTGAAAATTGATGGCCTATGGCTTACCAAGTTCATGAATGACTGCAAACTGGGTACAATCATTGAGTCCCCCAATGATGTTGACATACTACAAAAAGAGCTTACACAAATGATTAGTGCCAAAGTCACAGACAAACTAAATGCAAAAAAATGCATTATCATCCCTTTTGGCAAAGGGGTAGTCCCAGAGTCCCTGCAAATTAACAGTACCCCCCCCCCCCCTTAGCTCAAACCTTGTGGTGAGAGATTTGGGAACATAGGTTGATAGCAACCTTTACTTCAATCACCATGTGTCCACAGTGTTAAGGAAGGCCTTCTATTTTTCACATCTCACAAGAAAGGGCATCGCTTCTAAAGCTAAGGGTGTTATAACTCCCCTGTACTCATCCCTCATCAGACCACTAATAGAGTACAAGACTTCCTTCTGTATGTACCTCACCAGACACCTGCAGCAGCTGAAGAGACCTCAGAGGTTTCTTACCAAGAAAATTCAGGGCCTTCAACACATGACCTACATGGACAGACTGCAGGCCCAGTCACTGTACTATGCATCTTATAGGCTGCTGAGAGGTGACTTGTGCCTGGCTTACAGAGCAGTCTCAGACCCTGCCCTCATGGAAATGCTGCACAGCTGCAAGTCAAATGGGACAAGATTCACTTGCGCTAGGGATCTTAACCTAGCTTGCAACATTAACAGGACATGCCGGAGACAGATACATGTCCCATAGACTCTGGAACAAACTCCCAATTCCACTCGGTTCAGCTAGGCACCTTATATCAGGCATATTAACTCCTTTGGTATGATTCTCCTGGCTGATAAACTATCCTACACAATTTTTTTTCAACTGTGGTACCAGAAAAGACTGCTCACTTTCTCCTCACTTATTTGTGATGACAGGCCCTGCGGAACTTTCTCACTAGAAACAGACTCCTAGATGAACAGTATTTGAAGGGGGCCATAAATTTGTCTTATGATATAATTCTTACTATTAATACTTCTGCTAAAGATAGCTTAATGAAGTTGCAGTGTACTCAGCAAAAATTCAGTAGACAATCTAATGTTCAAGAAAATAAAACTAAATGCCTGACTCTCAGCATAGGCAGGCACCCTTCTTTAACTGGGTGCCCCACTTTCCAGTAAACTGGTCTGTTTGTAGCCTCTGTTAACTGGGGGTTGATATATTTCTAAAATGTGATACTATGAAGTAGAAGCAAAGAAAGTTTATCTGGGCATGTACACATCAACACATTCAAATCCAACTACATAAACGATCACATGCACACCATAAACTGACCCTCTCAAAAAATGCTGGCTGTTTGTTTAGCGTTATAAAAGCATGCAATGCTTCTATATTTATTCATTAATACTGCCATATCCATGTGACTTACAAACTCTGTTATCGTTGCTACCGTTGCACACTAGGGCAGCAGCGGTTAAGCAGGTTTAAACTATTCGGGCTACCTAAAGTCCACTCTTCAAATTTTCCCTTAAAACTACCTTCCTCGAACTATACTACTGATCTAATCAGCTTATCCTATAATTAAAAAGATCATCTCTACTTGACTCCAAGTAGACTATTCTCTATCTGTTAAACGTAGCACTTGCTCCTACAGTACTTATTACCTTGATACGGCACTCTTGTCATAGATAGTACCCCAAAAAGGCAACCCCCCATTTCTCGGTCACCCACGTCCCCGGAATCTTTTTAAAGTTTTTTGTCTATTCCTTCTAGCATGTCGAGGATCAGTTGCTAGTGTCCTCTCCTGCTCAGCTGGTTAACCTGGGAATATTGAGGCAATGTTACAATTGCCTCATGTACACAGAACAACCCTCTCCTCCTCCCACAAAACACAAATACATGCGAGAGATGCAACTATATGGCCAAACTGGAGGCTGAGCTCTCTCAACATAGGACTGGCAAGACCAGTCAGGAGGAGAAGGTTACCACACACACTATAGATCCAGTCTCACATAGTACCATTACAACCTCAAATCATACACATAAACACACAAAGACATACTCGAGGCTCTGATCAAAAATCTACCAAAACAGCAGAGGCCACCAAAGCAGACACCCAAACAACCACCACCTCAGAACACAACACCTGCAACACATAGACCTCACAGTCAGAGTGTCAAACAGTCACAGCCCTTAAGGCCAAACACAATGCCAGACACACTAGTCATTGGTGACTCCATAGTCAGACACACTGACGTCCCGCTCACCAGACTGAGTAAGGAGAAGGTCACAGTAAGCTGCCTGTCGGGTACTAGAATCCGCCACATAATGCAAGCACTCAGGTCTCTCAACAGCAGGTACAAATATGACTCAGTCATTGTCCACGCTGGTGTAAACGACCTGAGACGCACCTCCTTGGACTACATGAAAAGAGACATTGAGGAGCTCTCTGATTATGTAGCCCAGGCAGGTATGACCCTGACCTTGAGCAGTATCCTACCTTCACCAAGAATGATGCCACAATACAGAGATAAGATGATCAGCTTTAACAATTGGCTTAAACACTGGTGTCATTCAAAGGGGATCCAGTGTCTGTCTGCCTGGGATGACATGCTGGACAAGCCACGCTGCTCGCAAGGGACGGCTTGCACCTGTCACCCTGGGATTCGGATATTGGCAAAGGCTCTTGCCACCCCCATAGTGCCTTTTTAGGCAAGGCTCAAATTCTAAACCTACCACCCTAGAACACAAAAAGGAAAAAACTAAGGGTAATGCTGCTCAATGCCAGAAGTCTAAATCTCAAAATGCATGCACTCGAGGCCCTTCTCAGTATGGAGAACATCGATGTCTGTGCTGTGACAGAAACCTGGTTCAAGGCTCCTGAGAGCACCCCAGCGCTATCAGGTTTTACCTCATATCATGCGTTCCGCCCCAAAATCCGGACAATACCAAGAAAGGAGGGGTATCCATATTCATCAAGGACACCCACACCTCAAGACTGGTGGCAACGCACGATGCATCGGAGACCATCCAGGTGCAATTAACCATAGGCAAGACTGCTCTGCAAATTGTAGCATGTTACAGGCCACCCTCACAAACTCAGGAACCTCACATGGCCTTCCTGAAAACACTAGAGGGGATAAATGTATCACCAAACACCATCATACTAGGTGACTTCAATTACCCTAATATAGACTGGGAACACTACTCAAGCCCAAACACCCTAGCCCAAAAGTTCCTGGAATTCATAAACTCAAATGCCATGGAACAACTAGTCACCATCCCCACAAGAGGAGATAACATACTTGATCTCATCATCACGAACATGGGAGCACAATGTTCAACACCGGAGGTGTACCCCTCACTGGTGAGATCAGACCACAAACTAATCTCGCTGGAGGTCCTCATCCCACCCCCACCTGAAATAAAAGACCACAGTAAAGAACTTCTCAAAAGCCGACTTCACACTTCTAAAGACTCGTGTGGTCTCCTTTAAGGCCCCGAGCATGGAAAACAGTACTCAAGCCGCTGAATCACTTACAAATGCCTTCTACCAGCACCTGCAGGACTGCATGGATAAGGCAATCCCAAGCAAAACAAAGACTCTTTGTACCAAAGGCAAGCGTCCAGTCTGGTAGACCCCAGCCATAAACAAACTTTACAACAAAAGGAGGAAGCTACTACAAGATAGAGCAAAATCCTTAAAAGGTAAGACACCCTTGATCACTATAAGTAAAAACTAAGAGCTCTCATAAAATCATCCAAAGCAAATTTCGAGAGAAAAATAGCTAAAGACTCAAAAGACAATCATAAGGCCTTCTTTAGCTATGTTAGAAACCTGGGAGGAAACTCCCAGATATGCTCAGAGCTAGTTCAAAATGATGTGAAGATTACTGATCCTACAGACATTGCCAACATACTGGCTGACAGGTTCAGTGCAAACTTCTCCCCAAAAGGAGAGATATCTATACCAAACGATTGCAGCCCCCAAACATCTCCAGCGCCCAAGTGAGAACTGCTCTCTCCAAAGCAAAAACACAGCATCCATGGGACCTGATGGTGTCCCGGCTGTGTGCTCCATGAACTCAATGAGGAATTAAACCCACAGCTAGGACAGCTGTTTAATCAAAGTCTTACCTCTGGATACATACCCAGGAGTGGCGACTGCAACTGTGGTACCACTTCACAAAGGCGGTGCCTCCACCGACCCTGGAAATTACCGGCCCTTTAGCTTGACAAGCCTTATCTGCAAAGCCATGGAGAGGATCATAATGGACCTGATAAATAAAGACATAGGGATTTGCAGACTTTGGATCCAACCCAGTTTGGCTTTGTCAAAGGCAGATCATGCCTTTTAAACTTGGTTGACTTTTTTGAAACAGTCACCAAAGCCGTTGATGAGGGAAAGGCAGTCCATACAGCCTACCTCGATCTGGCTAAGGCCTTCGATACAATACCCCACTCGGGTATCATTGAAAAACTCATCAGCTTAAATGTCAACCCATACATCACAAGATGGGTTGCAAACTGGCTGAGTGACAGAACCCACAGGGTCAGAGTTGCTGGCGCCATGTCAGACTCAAAGCCTGTCACAAGTGGTGTCCCACAGGGCTCAGTCCTGGGCCCACTCTTGTTTGGCATCTACTTTTCCGAAGTACAAGCAAACACAGGAGGGTTATGGCTGACAAAGTTTGCAGATGACTGCAAACTGGGCCATAGTAGAAAACACATCTGATACAGATATCCTTCAGAAGGGTCTCACAGAAACGGATAACTGGTGCCAGAGCCACGGCCTAAAGTTAAATGCCAAAAAATGCATAGTCATACCCTTCGGGAAAAACAAGGTTACCCCTAGCTACCAAATAGGTGGCAATCCACTGAGCACAGAAGAAGTTATCAGGGACCTGGGGACCTAGGTTGATAGTAGTCTGTCATTCGACACCCATGTAGTTAAAGTAGTTAGGAAGACCTTCTACATTGCCCACCTTATCATGAAGGGATTCTCATCTAGATCAAGGGAGGTCATAGTCTCCCTTTACTCATCACTCATCAGACCAATGATTGAGTACAATGCCCCATTCGAATGTATCTGACCCGACACTTGCAGCAGCTGGAGAGGCCACAAAAGTTCCTCACCAAAAGGATAAAGGGTCTCAAAATCTGTCCTATGCTGCCCGACTGAAAGAACTCCAGCTCTATTCAGTCGCCACCGCTTGCTCAGAGGTGACCTTTGCCTAACATACAAGGCCATGTCAAACCCAGATTTGATGAATATGCTTCACCTCAAAAATCTAGATCCATCAGAGCCACAAGGGCGGGAGACTTAAACCTTGACACGGCTATTAATAGGACGTGCTGGAGGGATAGATTCATCACCCAAAGACTCCCTATGCTGTGGAACAAAATCCCGGTACATGTGAGGCAGAGCACCTCGCTGGCCTTGTTCAAGAGAAATCTTGACCAATGGATGGGAGATCACAGATATACCCCAGGGATTACCTCAGTGTCACTGCTCGACAGAGGCACAGCAAAATAATGGGTATAGTTCCCCATACTAAAGGGGTGGCGTAAGCCACAAAACGATGGGCTAGGCTTGTAAATGCCCTCGGGCAGATAGCCTAGTATGAACCTATGAACCTATAAAACAGAGCTCCTCAATGGCCCTATTTAAGCATAACTTAGACATAACTGGATGGGAGACTGTAAATTTACCCCAGGGGTGTCACCTATGTCCCTCTTGGATACGGGCAGTCAGTGCTGATCATAGACTCGCACTGCAAATAAAGACCATGCAACTTGGTCAATAAGGGAACAAAGGTATAACATGGCTAGGCTTATAAAGGCCCTAGGTGCCAATAGGCTAGTAACCTGCTATGAATCCTATGTCGCTCATTACCCCACAGTGCTTCCACCATGACGAAAACCTGAAATGTAACCATGTAAAATGTACATTTCTGTCATAAGTGTTGATACATATATCAATTGTTACTGTACAGTTTTTATTATATATATTTATATTGTTATTTTTTTCTGTTTTTAATATGGATAACTTACTGCTCCTCTGTTCCATTTTTTTCCCTTTTATGAGTTAGTTTATCTGTGCAGTTCCTGCAAATGGTCAGTTGTGACCCTTGTACTACTCCAGCGAACAAATATAAAAAAATAAAATAAAAAATGTCAAAACTGAGATTATGTTACTTATTCAAAAGACTGGAAATAGTACAGGTGGTTGGATTTTCAGATCAAAGGACAATATGGACAAGAGTAGAAAATGAATAAAATATTAACCGATGAGCTATTTAAAAAGGAGAAAATTAAGGAAAAAATGGAAATTTATTGAAACAATATATGACGGGCGGCCACGGTGGTGCAACGGTTAGCGTCGTCACCTCACAGCAAGACGTTCTCCGATTCGATCCTCGGCTGGGGTGCCTTCTGTGTTGAGTCTGCATGTCCTCCCTGTGGTCGCGTGGGTTTCCTCCGGGTGCTCCGGTTTCCTCCCACATCACAAAGACATGTTGTAGGTGGATTGGACACTCTAAATTGACCCTAGGCATGAGTGTGTGCATGTGTGTGCCTTCTGTGGAAGGTTGGGCACCGGGCTGGCAACTCGACACCGTAAAACTCTACTGCCAATCATGGGCGGACAGGTGATATGCTGTGGCGACCCCTAACCGGTAAAAGCCGAAAGAAGAATAAGATTGAAACAATATATGACAATGAGAGTACATCATAAAACTTGGACATACTGGTAGGCAGTTTATAAGGAATATATATATATATATATATATATATATATATATATATATATATATATATATATATATATATATATATATATATAGATATATATATATATATATATATATATATATATATATAATATATATATATATATATATATATATATATATATATATAGATAGATAGATATAGATAGATATAGATAGATATAGATATAGCTATATATATATATATATATATATATATATATATATATATATATATATATATATATATATATATATATATATATATATATACACACACACACTTTCACACTGTGGGTTCTATCTGTGAGCCAGTTTGCAACCCACCTAGTGATATAGGGGTTGGGTTGATGCCTTAGTTTTTCTAGGATTCCTGAGTGGGGAACGGTATCAAAGGCCTTGGCCAGATCAAGGTAGGCTGTATGAACCACCTTGCCTTCATCCATAGCTCTGATGACTGACTCAAAGAAGTTGACCAAGTTGAACAGGCATGATCTACCCTTCACAAAACCAAACTGTGTGTGATCCAGAGTTTGGAGATTCCTTATATCCTTGTTTATTAGGTCCATTATGATGCATTCCACAGCTTTGCATATCAGACTAGTCAGGTTAATGCAGCGATAGTTTCCAGGGTCTGTAGTCGCTCCTCCTTTGTGGAGAGGGATGACTGTAACAGTGCGCCATTCGGTAGGGACAAAGCCTAAGGTGAGGCTGTGATTGAACAGGGCACACGTGAGACGCCAGTTCACACTGTAGTTCATGTAGAGCACACCCAGGGATATTGTCAGGTCCCATAGAAGCTGTATTCGTGGACTTGGACAGTGCTGTTTTAACCTGTGCAGCAGTAGTACTGGGTGCCTGCCAATCTACTGATATTGTGATTGGTCCTCTGGGGGGGTGACAGGGGTAAAGTTGGCACTGAATCTGTTGGCCAGTATATTGGCAATATCTGTTGGCTCGGTATAGGAGGTACCATTGTGCAGTAGCTCATAGCAAATCTGGGTATTGCCGTGGAGATTCCTTGTATAACTATAGAAAGCCTTGTGGTTGTCTTTACTATCTGCTACAATTCTGTTTTCATAGCTAGCTTTGGAGGATTTGATGAGGGATTTCAACTTTTTGCAGAGGCTGATAAGGGAGTTTTTCCACTCTTGGGACTTCACCTTATTTTGCATCAGTTTCCTCCTTCTGTTGTAGAGTTTGTTTATGGCAGGGGACCACCAGATTGGCTTCCTTTTTTTGGAGGAGTGTGTCTTGGTTCTATTGGGTGTGGCGAGAGCCATGCATTTGTGTAAGTGTTCGTACAGTGCACTGGTGTATGATTCAGCGGTCATGCAACTATTTCCCATTTGCATGGGTGCCGTGAAGTTAGCCACCTCAGTTTTTAGGGGCCCAAAGTTAGCTTTGGAGAAGTTTTTCATGGTGGTTTATTTTGTAGGGGGGTGGTGGGATGTGGATATCCAAGGTGATTAGTTTGTGGTCGGATCTAACCAGGGAGGAGTTGACTACTGGTGTAGAGCAGCAGTCGCCCATGCTGGTAATGACCAAGTCAAGGATATTGCTACCTCTAGTGGGGGGTAAGAACGACCTGGTCCAGGGCATTGGAATGAATGAATTCCAGGAAACGTTGGGCAAGTGTATTGGTACAGGAGTAGCTTTCCCAGTTAATGGAGGAGTAGTTGAAGTTGCCCATTATGAGGGTGTTCGGTTGGACCCTAGTATTCTCAGGGTGCTTATGAACATGGAGTTTGAGTCTTGGGACATGGTTGGGGACCTATAGCAGGCTACGACCTGAATCGCTGTCTTACCCAATGTTAGCTACACCTGAAGTTTCTCAGATGCATTATGTTGGGCTACCAGTCTGGAGGTGTGCACATCCTTTATGAATATGGAAACACCACCGCCTTTGGAGCTTTGGTCCAAGTTCTGGGGCAAAAAGGTGTGGAATGAGTTGTAGCCCGGTAGTGCAGGGGTGCTTTCTGCTGCCTTGAACCAGGTCTCTGTTACTGCACAAATGTTGATGTTCTCTATTTTAAGGAGTGCTTAGAGTGAGTGCATTTTGAGATTTCGACTTCTAGCGTTGAGCAGCATGACTCTCAGATTGCATTTGTTTTTAGCTGTTACGGTGGTAATCTGGTCTTTGGAGCACTGCCTAAAAAAGGCACTATAGGGGTGGCAAGAGCCTTGGCCAACATCCGGAAGTCCAGGGGTGACAGATGCAGGCCATCTTTGGCAAAGCATCAAGGTCTGTCAATCATGTCATCCCCGGCAGACAGATACTGGATCCCCTTAGAATTTCCCTGCTATAAAACCCGCATTTGCAAGGTTTTGCACGCCGGGAAGTGCCGGTTAGCTTGTGTACAGCTATTCCTGGCTCCACAAAGTCTACTCTTCAATTTTTCCCTTGGAAATAGACAAACTTTCAACTTAAGCACTGAAACCATTCACTTCTCATACTGGCACTTGCTCAAAACTCACAGCAAGCGCTAATAAACCTTAGCACTAGACCCCCCCCCTCATACTGTAGAGAAGGACAAGGCTCTCTGTTCGACCTTACCAGCCAATCAGTAAAACAGTTCACTGTACCTATCCTGTCATGTCCAAAGGGCAGTTTCAGGTGTACTCTCCAGTCCAACTGGTGAATCTGGGCATTTTGAGGCAATATTACAATTGCCTCATGTACACAGACAACCCTCTCCTCCTTCCACCAAACACTAATACATGCGAGAGATGCAATTATACAGCCAAAATGGAGGCTAAGCTCTCTCAACCCAGGACTGGACCAGGCAGTTAAGAGAAGGGAATTACTTGTATCACACCACCAGTCTCACATAGACCTATGAAACCAGCACTGGCAAAAAACACACAAATACACGAAAACATACTCAGAGGTTCTAAATAAAAATCTGCAGAAGCAACAGAGACCTCCAAAAGCAGACATCCAAGCAACCTCCACCCCCCTAACACAAACCATGAAACACATACTTCACAAAACCAGTGTGCCACACAATCACAGCCCTTAAAGCAGAATAACATACCCAACACACTAGTAATAGGCGACTCTATAGTCAGCCACACTGATGTCCCACTCCCTATGCTGAACAAGGAGAAGGTTACTGTTAGCTGCCTGTCGGGTGCCAGGATCCACCACATAATACAAGCACTCAGGTCACTCCAGAACAAGTACAAATATGACTCTGTCATTGTCCATGTTGGTGTGAATGACCTGAGCCGTACCTCCCTGGACTACATGAAAAGAGACAAGGGGGAGCTCTCTGATCACGTAGCCCAGGCCGGTATGACCCTGACCCTGAGTAGCATCCTGCCCTCACCAAGAATGATACCACGGTATAGAGAAAAAAAATATCAATTTCAACAACTGGCTAAGCTACTGGTGTCATTCAAAGGGGATCCAGTGTCTGTCAGCCTGGGATGACATGCTCGACAAGCCATGCTGCTTCCCTAGAGATGGCTTGCACCTGTCACCCTTAGGCTTTCGAATATTGGCCAAGGCTCTTGCCACTTCCATAGGGCCTTTAGGCAAGGCTCAAAAGTCAAACCCACCACCGTAAATAGCACACGTAACAAAAAACTGTGGGTAATGCTACTCAATGCCAGAAGTCTAAACCTCAAAATGCACGCACTTGAGGCACTCCTCAGTATGGAGAAAATCAATATATGTGCAGTAACAGAAACCTGGTTTAAGGCTCCAGAGAGCACCCCAGCACTACCAGGCTACAACTCATACCATACATTTCGGCCACAAAACCCGAACCGAAATACAAAAGTCGGGGGAGTATCCATATTCATCAAGGATACCCACACCTCCAGGTTAGTGGCACATCACGATGCTTCAGAGATCATCCACGTGCAACTAACAATGGGCAAAACTGCTATTCAAATTATAGCTTGCTACAGATCACCCACCATGTCCCAGGACCCCCACTCCTGGAAACACTGGGAAACAAAGGTCCTACCAAACACCCTGATATTGGGTGATTTCAATTACCCAAACATTAACTGGGAAAACTACTCAAGTACAAACTCCCTTGCCCAACATTTCCTAGAATTTATAAACTCAAACGCCCTGGATCAACTGGTCAACACCCCCAACAGAGGTGACAACATACTGGACCTGGTCATCACCAACATGGGCGACTGGTTTTCCACACTGGAGGTCAACCCCTCGCTGGTTAGATCTGACCATAAACTAATCACTCTGGATATCCACATTCCACCACCACCCCCAATCAAAGAAACCACCGTGAAAAACTTTTCAAAAGCAAACTTCACATTGCTTAAGACCGAGGTGGGAAGTCTCAAAGCCCCCATGCTAAAGGAGAACGCTGTCCAAGCTGCAAAATCCTTTACTAATGCACTGTGTAGGCACCTACAAGAATGCATGGATTGTGCCATCCCAAACAAAACCAAGACTCACTCCTCCAAGAAAAGGTAACCAGTCTGGTGGACCCCTGCCATAAACAAGCTATACAATACAAGGAGGAAACTAGTACAAAAAAAAAAAAAAAGTGTAAAATCCCAAGAAGGGAAGACATCCCTGATCAGTATCAGCAAGAAACTACATTCCTCAAAATCATCCAAGGCTAGCTTCGAAAGAAAAACTGCCATGGACTCAACACAAGGCATTCTTTAGCTATGTCAAGAATCTAAGTGGCAATTCTCAGATCTGCTGATCGCTGGTGCAGAATGGCACAAAATACACTAAACCGACCGATATAGCCAACATCCTGGCAGACAGCTTCAGTGCAAACTTCACCCCCAAAAGGGTCCATAACTATACCAGAAGAATGTAGTGCCCCTGAAATCACAGACACTCACGTTAAAACAGCCCTCTCCAAAGCCAAAAACACAGCATCAATGGGACCAGACTGTCTCAGGCTGCATCCTACACGAGCTCAAAGATGAACTAATCCCCCACCTAAACACACTGTTTAAACTCAGCCTCTCCACAGGCTATGTGCCCACAGAGTAGCGCACAGCAACGGTTATTCCACTCCACAAAGGTGGAGCCGCAACGGACCCCAGGAACTATCGCCCTGTAAGCCTGACTAGCTTGGTCTACAAAGCTATGGAGCGCATCATCATGGATCTCATTAACAGAGACATTGGAAACCTCCAAACACTGGACCCTACCCGGTTCGGCTTTGTTAAGGGCAGATCATGTCTCCTAAACCTGGTGGACTTCTTTGAGACAGTTACCAAGGCTATAGACGAGGGAAAGGTGGTCCACACAGCCTACCTAGACCTTGCACAGGCCTTTGACACCATTCCCCACTCAGGTATTATAGAAAAGCTCACCAGCCTGAACATAATCCCCTATGTCACGAGATGGGTTGCCAACTGGCTCACAGACAGAACCCGCATGGTAAGGGTTGTGGGAGCTAGGTCTGGCTCTAAACCAGTTACAAGTGGCATTCCCCAGGGCTCAGTCCTAGGACCCCCTGCTGTTCGGCATATACTTCTCAGAGGTACAGGCAAGCACAGGAGGACTATGGCTGACCAAGTTTGCAGACGACTGCAAACTAGGGGCTATAGTTGACTCTCCGTCTGACAGACATCCTCCAAAAGGGTCTCAGACAGATAACTGGTGTCAAAACCATGGCCTCAAGCTAAATGCCAAAAAGTGCATAGTCATCCCCTTTGGAAAAAACAAAGTACCCACAAACTACCACACAGGTGGTACCCCCCCCCCCTACATACAGAAGACGTAATAAGGGATCTGGGGACCCAAGCAGATAGTAACCTCTCCTTTGATAATCACATTGCCAAAGTGGTTAGAAAATCCTTCTATGTGGCCCACCTAATCACAAAAGGGTTTGCATCCAGATCAAAAGAGGTCATTGGGCCCCTCTATGCACCATTCATCAGACCCATCATAGAATACAATGCCCCATTTGGGATGCAACTTACAAGACACCTGCAACTGGAAAGACCACAGAAGTACCTCACCAAGAGAATCACTGGCCTCATGCAGATGCCCTACGCAGCTTAACTGAAGAAACTCCAGCTGTACTCGGTTGCATACCGCCTACTCACAGGTGATCTCTGCCTGACATGCAAGGCCATTGTCCAACCCAGAATTGATGGACATGCTCCACCTAAAGAAAACCATATCCCCTCGAGCCACAACCTCCAGGGATCTAAACCTCACAACAATAAATAGGACGTGCTGGAGGGATAGATTCCTGTCCCAGAGACCTTCCATGCTCTGGAACAAGATTCCAATCTACATTAGGCAGAGCTCCTCGCTAACCCTCTTAAAGAGAAACCTTGACGAGTGGATGGGAAACAGAAAGTTTACCCCAGGGATCACTTCAATTGCTCTGCTGGACAGAGGCACAGGAAACTAATCTAAGGGGGCGTCGAAAGCCAACACATTCCGGCTTATAAATGCCTTCGGGCAGAAAGGTTCATAGGTAGGTACTAGGCTAAGAAACTTAGCCAGTTGTTGAAATCAATCATTTTCTGCTTGTACTGTGGTATCATTCTGGGTGATGGTAAGATGCTGCTCAGGGCTAGGGTCATACCAGCCTGGGCTACATAATCTGAGAGCTCCTCCATGTCTCTCTTCATGTAGCCCAGGGCGGTATGTCTCAGGTCATTCACACAAACATGTACAATGACATAGACTTGCTGTAAACTGCACCTTGTAAAGCAGCAATACAATGGAAATACCTTGCACGCCAACAAGCATAGAACAGCTAGTTGGGAGTCAAATGGCAATACCTAAAGATTTAGTTTAATTCAGTATTATGAAAACATTAAAGTTAGTAGAACTTAGTACTGCTTAGCATAATCTGCTCTGATAAAGCACTTGTAACAGCCTTCTTACCCCAATACACCACCCTGGTGTAGCTCACAAATCAAAGGACTAGACAGTATGGATATGCAGTTTCCTAACTTCTCTACAGCCAGCTTGCTGGATATGGGCAACTTGAGACAATGGAGCAATTGTTTTGTTTACTGACAACCACTTAATCCTTAAAGAAGCAGACACAGTATGCCATAGGTGTACTTGTGCAATGACATTGGAGGCTAAACTCTCATATACAAGTGCAAATCAGACTGTTGAAACTACTCAAACACCCATAGCTCTCAAGTGTACCTTATTACGAGGAACGTACCTTATTTGGGGTCTTAAAATGTGCATTTTCCTCAAAGTTCCACATTGAAAGTGTTTGTCACACATTCAGTGTTAGGAATTTTTTGTAACTGCTAGCCATGGGTAAATAGAAATTAATCATATTAATTTATTAAAATATCTTTTTTATAAGTAAAAACCAGCATATTTTAGCCATAATATGACCTTCTTAGTTGAAGTGGTTAGTAAGCAATTAGTATGTGTTCCACATTTTGCCCATTTGTCACACATTCTGAGAGCTAGTGTTCCTCATTTTGGAGAAAGGAGGTTGTGAGCTATGCAAACGCCAACCTCACATATATTACACAACACAACATACACACGTACACTCACATACACACAGACTAATGTATGCTACGGTACTTAAAAAGCAATCTTCCTAAACAAAGATTGCCTAGGTCACCCATTGTCAAAGTTATGCCTCAGCAACCCCAAAGGCACTCAGAAAAAAACACCACCTAACACTATACATACTGTCAACTCTCAGTGGACCTCAAACACTAAGCCCCCAAGGCAAGTAAACACACTTCCCAGGACACTTTTCATGCAGGACTCCAGTAGATATATTGATGCCCCTCTAACCAGGCTGAATAAAGAGAAGGTAACTGTTAGTTGCTTATCTGGAGCCAGAATCCACCAAATCATGCATGCACTCAAGTCATTACATCACAGGTACCAGTAGGATTCCATCACAGTCCATGTAGTTTGTAAATGGCCTGCGATTTACTTCCCTTGATTATATGAAGAGAAACCACAGAGCTTTCAGACTACGTATCTCAAGCTGGTGTAAGCCTAGTATGGAGCAGCATATTACCATCACAGAGGATGATGCCACAATATGAGCAAAAATGAATGACTTCAACTGGCTGTCTTTTCTGGTGTCATTCTAAGGGAATCCAATATCTGTCAGCTTGGGACGACATGGTAAAACAACGTGGTCTGTTAACTAAGGATGGTCTGCACCTCTCCACTCTAGGCACTGGTGAACTGACTACGCACTGGTGAACTGACTAAAACTTTATCCACCCCAAAATGCCCTTTTTAGGCAATGCCAAATTAACAAACCTACATACATAGCAAAATCAACTTATCTGAACCTCAAGATATTACTGCTCAATGCCAGGAGCCTAAACAAAAAACTACACTACCTCCTCACACTCGATAATGCAGACATCTGTGCACTTACCAAGACATGGTTTAATGAGGCAGAGAGTATCCCGGCAGGACAAGGTTTCAGTGCCTTCAACACTTTTAGACCAGGGGTTGCACAGAGGAGGTGTCTCAATTTCCATCAATAGCAGGCACACCTCGAGGGTGGTCAAACAGGATAAATTAACAAAATAGCACCAAAAACCACTAGTAAAAATTCACGAACAGAAAAGCAGTGAAAAAGGACCAAACAGCAAATAGCGTATAACTGCATTCTGAGGAAGTCGAGTGACGAAAGCGGAAATTAAAACCAGTTATACGCTATTTGCTGTTTGGTCCTTTTTCACTGCTTTTCTGTTCGTGAATTTTTACTAGTGGTCAAACAGGATAATTCACTGGAATTCCTCCACGTGCAGCTCACCATAGACAAATCCTGTACCATTTCCTAGCCAGCTATAGGTCATCCTTCATGTCCCAAGAAGCTCACAATGCATACCTGGACCTACTGGAGACACTTACCATTGAAGATAACACCCTACTCATGGGACACTTTAAATTACCCCCCTACAGACTGGGAATACTACACAGCTTCAAATCCACAAGCAAAGAGATTCCCAGATTTTGTAAATACAAAACACCTTGACCAAACAGTGAATTCACCATCTAGAGGCTCCAACATAAAGGACCGCATGCTTACAGTGGCAGAATGCCCCCCCCCCCCCGTCTCATCCTCCCTGGTAAAGTTCGAACAAAAAGCTGTCGCCTTTGAAATCAAAATCAACGCCATAATCCCATTAAAACCAGTAACAGCTGAGAACTATTCCAAGGCACATTACCTTTTATTAAGTGATGGACTGTCAAAATTCAATGCTCCTTCAAGCCAACAGAACACAGCAAGCCTGTGCTGAATTCCTCTCAGAAGAAACTCTGTACAACCATGTCAATGGCTGCATAGAGGCTACTGTACCTACCAGAAGTAAGCCCCAGGACTAGCACTAGAAGCAAACCACCCTGGTGGCATCCCATATTAAAGAGGATATACAACAAAAGGAAAAATTACGGCAAAAACTGGGAAGGGCAACACCCATAAAAATAGAAACTCTCAAAGTAAACAGGCAACTATGAAGGCTAATTAGTTCAAGCAAAGCCAATTTTGAGGATAATATAGTCTTCCAAGTAAAAGGTAAACATAAGGCCTTTACAGTTCTGTCAGAATGCAATGTGCTGAACTGGTGGTTAATGGTGCCACATTCACAAAGCCTAGTGGTACAATAAACCTGGTAGTGGACAAATTAATTTCCAACTTTACCCCCCCTCTCATCTCCAACCATCCCCTCAAACATAACCCCTCCAGGTATAACTATGGAGCATGTACTGACTGAACTCACTAAAGCCAAGAACACGGCCTCAACGGGCCCAGATAACATCCCAGGATCCCTCCTGAATAGTCTAGAATATAACTTTTCAGGAACCCTGCGGCCATTATTTAAGTATAGTCTTAAAAAAGGCTTTGTGCCACATGAATGAAGGACTGCAACAGTCATCCCCCTTCATAAGTGAGGTCCTTCAACAGATCCTGGAAAATACAGACTTAGTCTCTCTAGTCTTATTTGCAAAAGCCATAGAAGGAATCATCATAGAAATTACCAACAAGGACATAGGAGACCTCCAGATACTGGATCCATCCCAGTTTGGCTTTGTCAAAGGAAGATCATGCTTACTGAATCTGGTGGACTTCTTTGAAAAGGTCACCAGGGCAATGGACAAGGGTAAAACTGTGCATATAGCCTATCTGGATTTGGCTAAAGCATTTGATACAACACCCCACTTGAACATTGTCAACAAACTTATGGAACTAGATATAAACCTTATGGAACTAGATAAACCAGTTTATAAGATGCTAGATAGCTATCTGATTGATTGATAGAACCCAGGGAGGTTAGAAATGGTGACACCACCTCCACAGAGAGGCCAGTCACCATTGAAGCCCCCAGAGCTCTTTGCTGGCAGTCTACTTCTCGGATGTCAAAACCAATGTTAAAGGTCTTTGGCTGACCAAGTTTGCAAATGATTGTAAACTGGGAAAAATCACTGAATCTCCCCCAAGATGAGAACACCCTTCAGGAAGGTCTAATACAGCCACGACTTAGAACTCAACACCATGAAATGCACTGCTGTACCTTTTGGGAAGTTTACCACCCAGAGTAACTACGTCATCAATAAAGCACCCTTTAAAGTTGATTCACTAGTTAGGGATCTAGGAACTTGTGTAGATAGTAACCTAGCCTTTGACCAACTTGCTTCCAAGGTAGCAAGAAACTCCTACGCTGCTCAACATAAGCAAAGGCATGGCATTTAGGAACAGAGAAATCATACAACTGTACTCAGCCCTCATCAGACCCATCACAGAGTATAATGCCCACTTTGGTATGTGCCTAACCAGACACATGCAGCATCTGGAAGGTCCACAAAGATTCCTTACAAAAAGGAATACACAATGCCCTATGCTTACCGTCTCAAAGCCCTATCTCTTTACTTGGTATCATACAGATTTCTGAGAGGTGATGTTTGCCTAGCACACAGGGCATCCCCGGAACCTGTTTTGATGAACCTTTTTCACATCTGCAAAACAAACAGCATCAGAACTACTAGATTAAAAGACCTGAATTTTGCTTGCAACAAAATAGGACATATTGTAGAAAGAGACTTGTTTCTCAGACAGCTCCCACTCTCTCGAACAGGCTCCTCATCCATGTGAAGCAGAGTTCCTCCCTATCCCTTTTAAGCTCAACTTGGACCAGTGGATGTGTAACCAAAAACTCACCTGTGGCCTGGGTCCTGTGTCTTTGACAGAGGCAGTCAGTAAATTCCACCTATATAAATCAAGTCTGTGGGTCATACTTGGGTTGCACGGCTAGGCTTATAATGGCCATAGCGGTCATTAGTTAGTTTACACCTATGAACCTATAAATTACCCAACCAACTTATTCACACATAACTGCTCCTAGAGTCCACAAATTAATATAAAAACCAGAACAAAGCAAAGCACTAATATACTTATTACACACATACACTCCTGCTAAGTCACTTTGCTCTGGAAAGAAAATGTTCCTACTTAAAAGTAAAATGGAGTATAACCTATTTATTTATTTTACATTTTTGACCAGGCTAGTCTAGCTGGATACATGTCCATTTTCAGTAGAGGCCCAGGGAGATAAGCTCCAAACAGTTCAAATAAAGTTCACATCTACAGCAGTACATATTTAAAATGCAAATACATTCACCGTAAAGAAAAAATAAAAAACAGAAAAAAATTTAGGTGGTCACACATTTATAAAGTATAAAAAATGCAAAATATTTGACTAGACTTGGTACAATTACTAATGAAGTTACAATTAAATGTTCAGAAAGAATAATAGCTAAAAAGTACAGTATAAATGTAGATAAAAGGAAGATAAAAAAAAAGTAAAATGGAGTAGCAGTTGAGTAATACATCTAGCAGTACAACTTGTCACTTTGAGAATACAGTACTAAGAAAGAGTATGATGGAGAGGTAGAATAGTAGTTGTTAAGATGAAATTGTTGCAGAAATGAGAAGTTAAGGTTGAATCAAGTAACAAGAGCATGTTGGTCAGTCAGGTTTAGTACAGGGGCACATCCAATGTGTTTTGAGGAAGAGCTTAAGTTTATTTTTGAACAGTTTCTGTTTATGTGAGAAAAAATGAATGTAACCATTATTTATTTATTTATTTATTTATTTATTTTAACCTGGCATGGTAAATCCAGATGCTGTAGGTAGCAATGGGTATGAGTGCCCCTGTTGCTTGATGTAGCAATTATTACTTTGGAGAACTAATGTGTATTTGGGTAAAGCAAGGTGGAATACAGGTTATTGCCACTCAGAAAGAAAAATACAAATGAGGCAAGCTAATAAAATCCCAACAGCAATCAAAATGAAAAATCCCAACCTGGAAGGTAAACGCTGACAGCAACTGATGTAAAATATCTTATTGCAAAATAGAACCAGAAGTAAGTGCTTTTGCAGTCAAACATACCGCTTCATCAGACATAGTTACAATAAAAAACAGAGCATCCTTATATACATACTCCCAACCAGCCAATTAATCAATAAAGTTCTCTCCAAAAACACAATTAACAATCCAGTTAGTAAAAAGCAGGTTAAAGCGACAGCTACTTACATACAGCATAAAAATCCACACAGATATATGGCTATACATTGTTTAACCTTTTCATTTAAGTTTCTTCATCTTTAAAGCTGATTTAATGGGGACTGAATCATTAAGCCCCATATATCTATGTGCCCCAAGACTCAGGATCCACTCTAGTTCAATATTTTCAGTATTGTAATTAATGGGTCCTAGTCTGCCATTGTTGTGTATAACAGATAAAACTTGTTGGAAGGGCAATGAACATGATTTGACTTCATTTTACCATAAATTGAATAGTAGTAGTCCCTTCTTGCAATTTACTCTCAATATGTCCACAGAAAGTGTTAATGTTTTAGATGTAATGGTTTCTATGGAGAACAATATTATAAGAACTAAGGTGCACAGAAAGGATTGTTATACACCTGCCTTCTCACATAGAGAGAGAGTATGCACCCACATCATGTTTTTTTCGAATGTTGTCGTAGGATCTCGCCTGTCAGGCGATGAAGTGAGTCTTTCATGCGAGTTGGACTACTTTAAAGATGCCTTTATACACAGGGGTTATTCAACAGTTGAGGCTGATCAAGCATTTATGAAAGTTCGTACAGAACGTCCTGGAAGGGGGAGACCCTATTATTCTGAACATTCAGTCTCATTGAATAATTGCTCATCCCAGATGCCATCTCATCTTCCTTTAGTTCTTTCTTTTACACAAGATATTGATTTGGTGAAACAAATAATAAACAAGAACTGGTCAGCGTTGTTAGTGGATCAAGAAACAAGTAAGGTAGTAGGCCCTTCCCCCAAGTTTGTTTATAAGAATAGGAAAGATCGGAGACAAATGCTGTGTTATCCTAAGCTTGCACGAACAGCCCCTACACCTATGGGAGGGGCACTGAAATGTAGATCTTGACCATATTGTTCATTTATGGATGAATCAAGATTTTATAAGCATCCTGTCACTGGAAAACTTTGGGAGTTACGTCCATCAGCTAACTGCAACACGGCTAATTTGGTTTATGTTGCACAGTGTGTCAAATGTTTTAATTTTTATGTTGGCAAGACTAATAGGAGACTAAGAGACAGGATTCGGGACCATGATTATTGCACTAGGAGAGGTGAATTATTTAGTGCACTTGCAAAGCACACTACAGTTAGGAAAGGAACACACTTTTTTATTTCAAGTTTTATCTGTTATATATGACAATGGCAGACTAGGACCCATTAGTTACAATACTGAAAATATTGAACTAGAGTGGATCCTGAGACTTGGGGCACATAGATATATGGGGATTAATGATTCAATCCCTATTAAATCAGCTTTAAGGATGAAGAAACTTAAATGAAAAGGTTAAACAATGTATAGCCATTTATCTGTGTGGGTTTAAGTAGCTGTCGCTTTAACCTGTTTTTTACTAACTGGATTAATTGTGTTTTTGGAGGGAATTTTATTAATTGGCTGTTGGGGGCTATGTATATAAGGATGCTCTGTTTTTTATTGCAACTATGTCTGATGATGCGGTTTGACCGCGAAAGCACTTACTTCTGGTTCTATTTTGCAATAAAAGATTTTTTACATCAGTTGCTGTCAGCGTTTACCTTCCAGGTTGGGATTTTTCATTTAAGTTATTGCCACTGTTTATATGAAACAAAAATACATTAATACATTTTTTTTTTATCCTGGCAGGATCAAACCAGATATCGAGGATATGCAATGGATATGGCAATCTGTCTTCGGATGAAATGACTGGCCCTGCTGTTTGTTGTTCCAATTATAACTTTGCAGGACCAAATGTGTATTTGGGTGAAGCAATTCGGAATGCAAGATGTTACATTAATGTATAATTTCACAGAAATGGTAATTACAAGTATTTTTATCCTGGCAGGGACAATCAGTGAATCAATCAACAAATAAAGCAAGCTGTTATCCTACCAGAGTACGTTTTCTACAGCTGCTTGCCCTGGTAGTACCCCTTTCTTACTAAATGTGCAGCCCAACCATCGCTCAACCCTCCAGCTCAAATAAAGAAACATGTATGAAGGTTTAGGAGCTACTTAGTAGATACTGTAGGCTATGGGTATAGGGACTGTCTGTGGATGAAATGTTTGGCCCTAGCTGTTTGCTGTTGTAATTCTGGCTTTGTAATATTAATATTTATTTGGGTGAATTAAGAAGGAATACTAGCTGTGATTACTGTTCTGTGAAAATAAAATACATTTATGTATTTTTTTTTATCCTGGTAGGGTCAAGCCGGATGCTTTAAGTAGGTCATGGTTATAGGATCTGTTTGTGAATTAAGTTACTGGCCTTGCTGTTTTGCTGTTGTAATTCTGCATTTGCATTAGTATTGGGTAAAGTAATATGGAATACAACTGTGACTACTGTCTATGTGGGAAAAAAAAAACTTTAATGCAACCATTATTTTCTTTGTTTTTTTAACCTGGCAGAGTCAAACCAGATACTGTGGATAAACAATGGGTATGGGAACTACCTGTTGATGAAATAACTGGACCTGCTGTTTGCTGTGTAATTCTAACTTTGCAGGACTTGCGTGTATTTCGGTAAAGCAAGCTGGAGTACAAGCTGTGATTACCATTAATGCAAAACAAAAATGCATTAATATAACAATGATTATTATTATTTTTTTTACAAACCCCAGTTACAATCTAAGAAGTCTTAACCATTTTGGTACACTTCTACAATGACCCAGAATCAGACTTCATTGCACTAACAGTGTCTTCTCAATCCTAGACCCCAAAACTCTAAGAATCCTTCCCTACTAATCTTAAAAACCTCATATCGTACCCCTCATTTCATGTTCAGCTTAAAGATCATCTCAAGTCCTAGTCAACATGCAAATGTTTTTCCTCTGGACATGTCACCTAATCCCCCATTCTCCCCTTTTCACATTTGTCTTTCTCACATTACTTCCCAATGCTAATATGCAACATCTCTTCCACATTCGATATAGCTAATCTCTATGTAGCCTTGTCTTGCGTTTGATATCTTCTGCACTTCATGCTCTATCCCTTCACTATTTAACTCTCTTCTTCCCTCATTACTCCAAACATCCCTTCCTTTTTGTCCTTGGAACTGTGCACTTTATTATTACTACGGTTATTGATTCATTGCTATCTGCACACAACACTTTGTTTGTATTCATATTATTTCTTGTTAACTTGCTTGTCTGTCATTTATATTTGTTCGGACAGAGACTGAAATAGGTCCATTTAAATCACTGTTCTACCCCCATTACCAAATTGAATGAATGAATGAATGAATGAATGAATGAATGAATACATACATTAAATAAATTAAATAAAATAACCACATTTATCCAGAGTCAAACCAGATACTGGCGGTAGGCAATGGATATGGGGAGAGTCTTCAGACTAAATGACTTGACCTTTGTTTTTGTAATTCTGGCTTTGCAAAACTAATGTGTATTTGGTGAAGTAAGCTAGAATACAAGCGGTTACCGTTTCTCTACAACAAAAATACATTAATGATGCCATCAGTGAAGGATTTAGTCCTTGGCACAGGAGTAGATGTCCACCCCTTTTTCTCTGATAAGCTGCTATGCAGCTTGGTGCAAAAGAAAAGAAAGGAGCCTTTTTACGGTTTCAGTTAAAATCAGAAAACTGACCACAAAAGCAGCACACGGTTTAGATGTACGGCCAGGGTTGTCAGATTTCTATTTTGACAGGCAGAGACAAAAAAGGTCTTTCATGCTAAGTGAAGAAAAAAAAAAAGGCTAAAAATGCTCTTTCACCATTTGTGTGGAACAGCAGGAGGCAGTTCTGCATAAATGGCTCTGCTTTGCAATTTTTGATTGGCTTGTATACTGGTATGTGAGCCAATCAAAAATCACAAAGTGGAACCCGTATCACCGGGATTTTACAAGGCAGTGCAGGACTCGGGATTGGGCTGCTGATCTCTCTTCAGTCCCGCTCAAATAGAGACATCTGGCAACCCTGAATGTACCTCATTTGCCAGTAAATTTTCCCATTTCAAGGCACACAGACTATTTTCTTTTATGTATTTATTTTTGCATTTTATGTCACAAGTCATGATGCAACATACAATTATAAGAGCTAGTCAGGTGACCTGACCATCCTAAGATCCTAAGAGGATCAACCTAAGTACGTTTCCCATCATGAATGAGAAAAAAAAGAACTCAAGAGGAGACAGAGGGGCGTGTCTGAATTACAGGTGGAGGAAAAAAAAAAAAAACACAAAACAGCACTTCACCATGTACTTTTTATGGACAGCTACAGGCTCTGTCCAGTACAGTTTTCTGCACTATTAGCATTTCATTAACCCTGTCGCCACTGTCTAATTAAAAATATGTCACTGCACATTGAAGTCCCACTTTCCAACAGTCTTCCCACACTCATCTTGCAGTTATGTACAAGTCTGGTTGCGCCCATTTCAAGTGACTTCAACAGTACATTTCTTTATTTTCCACAGCTTTTTGCCCTGATCGTACCCGTTTCTTATTAAATGTTTAGCCCAAAATTTTCAACTTACAGCTCATATAAAGAATTCTGTATGAAGGTTTAGAAGCTATTTTTCTGCTACCCCTTCCTGGATGAAGTTATTTTTAAGACAAAAAGTGTGGCAATCACATATAGATTGTGCATTTTTCCATCTTGCTTATAAAATGTTGATTCTGGAATTTCTCTGGATAACAGCAGGTAAGCATTTTTTTTAATTTTGCAAGGTCAAAAAAGATACACTGGCTAGTAAAGGGTCTAGGGCTATTTGTAGATGAAATTATTAGTCTTGCTGTGTTGTTTAATGTTACAGGTTATTTATAGCACTTTTATTTCCTGCTGCATACTTTTCTAGCTAGTTTCACTGTGTGCGAGGTATTAACTGAAAATTTTCTACATTTGTTAAGCATCTGTTTGGGTTTGTTTGTTGTACTTCGTGCCTTTGCAGTTGCCCATCCGTACTGTAAATTTGATATGGGACAACTCCCAGTCTGGTGTCATTACCTCATTCTACCCAATACAAGGAGAACATTTGAGAAGGCCAACCCACTTAGTTTCTTAACCTTGAATTATTTTCTGCTCCTCCTTTATCTCTTTCCACTTTACAAAAAAAAAAAAAAAAAAAAAAAAAAAAAAAAAAAAAAACTGTTTGTTTCGTGCCTTTCCTGCAAGTAGTCTAGTTGGTGCAGATACAGATTTGCTGCATCCAGGACTGTTTGTAAGTTTGAGCACCCAAGCCTTGCCGTGATGGAGGGAAGCCTTCTAACTTATCAGTGGGGAAAAAAAAACACTATGCATCGCCGCTTAACTAGGGTTAAACTATTGCCAGTGCCATAAAGTGCGCTCTTCGAATTTTCCCTTAGAACTAGCCAGTTTTTTAGTTTTAGCAATCAAATCTGTTTCTTTGAGCTCAGCACTTGTTCAGAAATCGTTGTAAGCACTAAATAAGCTACAAATTCCTACAGCACTCAACTTTCCTCACTTGTCTAGAGGAAAACAGTTTTTAGTACTTAATAAATAAGCACCTATCTAGGCAGGTTTAAGGGTCAGCTCACAGAATCTGGGCATCTTGGGGCAATGCAGCAATTGCCTCATGTACACAGACAACCCTCTCCTCCTACCATCCAACACTACAACCTGTGAGAGGTGCACTTATATAGCCAAATAGGAAGCAAAGCTCTCTTCACCCAAGACTGGACTACACAGTCAAGAAGAGAAGGTAAACACTTGCACCACACCACACATCACATAGTCCCTCAAAATCTACACCACCAAAACAGACACACAGAAACACAGAACACATACCTACATTCATGGAAGCTCTCAATAAAAATCTGCCCAAGCAACAGGGACCTCCAAAGCAGAAACACAAGCAACCTCCACCCCCCCCCCAACACAACCCAAATGACACATAGCCCACAAACTCAGTGTGCCACTCAACCACAGCCTATAAGGCATAACAACGCACCCAAAACTCTGGTCATAGGTGACTCTATAATCAGGCACACTGATGTTTCACTTACCAGGCTAAACAAGGAGAAAGCTACTGTCAGCTGCCTGTCGGGTGCCAAGATCCGCCACATAACGCACACACTCAGGTCACTCCACAACAAGTACAAATACAACTTTCTCATTGTCCATGTTGGTGTGAATGACCTGAGACTGCATGAAAAGAGACATGGAGAAGCTGTCCGATCTTGTATCCCAGGCAGGTATGACCCTAGCCCTGAGTAGCATCCTGCCATCACCCAGAATGATACCACAGTAAAAGGACAAAATAATTGACTTCAAGAATTGGCTAAGCTTCTGGTGTCATTCTATGGGGATCCAGTATCTGTCTGCCTGGGATGACGATAGACAGACCACGATGATTTGTCAGAGAAGGCTTGCACCTGTCGCCCTTGGGATTCCGGATACTGGCTAAGGCTCTTACCACCCCTATAGTGCCTTTTTTAGGCAAGGTTCAAATGACAAATTCACCACCCTAACAGGTACAAGCAAGCAAAATCTGAGGGTAATGCTACTCAATGCTAGAAGTCGACCTCAAAATGCACTCACTGAAGGCACTCCTTAAAATGGAGAACATAGACATCTGTGCACAGACCTGACTCAAGGCTCCAGAGAGCACCACTGCATTACCAGGCTATAATTCATACCACAACTTTCGGCCACCTAACCTGGACCAAAACACTAAAGGTGGAGGCGTGCCCATATTCATTAAGAATATACACACCTCCAGGCTAGTTGCTCAGCATAATGCATCCGAGATTATCCAAGTGCAACTAACTCTGGGCAAGACCGCAATCCAAATTGTAGTTTGCTACAGATCCCCCACCATGCCCTAGGATTCCCACTCCTCATTTCTTACACTGGAAAATATTAGGGTACAACCTAACACCCTAATAATGGGCGATTTCAACTACCCCACCATCAACTGGGAAAACTACTCATGTACTAAATTCATAAATTCCAGCACCTTGGATCAACTTATCCACACCCCCATCAGGGGCAGCAATATCCTAGACCTGATCATTACCAAAATGGGCAACCGGTGTTCCACACCAGAGGTCAATTCCTCATTGGTCAGATCCTACCACAAACTAATCACCCTAGATATCCACATCCTGCCCCCAACCCCCCATTAGGGAAACCACCGTAAAAGATTTCTCCAAAGCCAACTTCACGCTTCTTAAGACAGAAGTAGCAAACTTCACGACACCTATGCAGACAGACAATAGAGGTACGACTGCTGAATCCTACAGAAATGCACTTTATAAGCACTTACACGAATTCATGGATCGTGCAATCCCTAACAGAACCAAGATGCTGTCCTCCAAAAAAAGGAAGCCAATCTGGTGGTCCCCTGCCATAAATAAACTCCACAACAGAAGAAAAACTGTTGCAAAAATGAGTAAAATCCCATGATTGGAGGAACTCCCTGGTCAGCCGAAGTGGAGATCCCTCATAAAATCCTCCAAAGCTAGTTACGAAAACAAAATCGCCACTGATTCTAAAGACAACTAAAAAGCATTCTATAACTATGTCAAGAATCTCAATGGCAACACTCACATCTGCAATGAGTTACAGCACAATGGCACTAAATATACAAAACCAACTGATATTGCCAACATCATGGCAGATAGGTTCAGTGCTAACTTTATGCCCCTCTCACCCCTAAAGGGCCCATCTCTATACTGGAAGAATGCAAATTTGCTGTAATCACAGCTGCACAAGTAAAAAAACTCTCCAAAGCCCAGAACAGAGCATCCATGGGACCTGACAACATGCCAGGCTGTGTTCTACACGAACTACAGAACGAACTGGCACCCCACCCAAGTACCATATTCAATCATAGCCTCACCTCAGGCTTTGTGTCCAGTGAATGGCGCACAATGACAGTTATCCCACTCCATAAAGGGGGAGCCACCACAGACCCTGGGAACTACCGCCCCATTAGCCTGACGAGCTTGGTCTGCAAGGCTATGGAACACATCATCATGGAACTTATAAACAAAGACATTGGTAATCTCCAAACTCTGGACCCCACCCAGTTTGGGTTTGTAAAAGGCAGATCATGTCTCCTAAACCTGATAAACTTCTTTGAAGCGGTCACCAAAGCCGTAGATGAGGGTAAGGTGGTGCACACAGTCTATCTAGATCTCACCAAGGCTTTAGACACCACCCCCCACTCTGGAATTATAGATAAACTCACTAAACTAGGTACAAATTCCTATGTCACAAGAAGGGTTGCCAACTGGCTCACTGACAGAACCCACACTGTGAACGTAGCAGACTCCAAATCCGACTTCAGACCAGTGACAAGTGGAGTACAACAGGGTTCAGTCCTGGGTCCTTTCCTGTTTGGTATCTACTTCTCTGAAGTACAGGCTAACACAGAAGGCCTTTGACAAACTAAGTTTGCAGATGACTGCAAACTAGGAGCCATAACTGAAACTTTTAACTATCTGGACATCCTACAAATGGGCCGCACTGAGACAGATGCCTGGTGTCAAAGCCATGGCCTCAAGTTCAATGCCAAAAAGTGCACTGTCATCCCTTTTGGTAAAAACTCTGTACCCATGAACTACCACATAGGCAGTAGTCTATTCAACATTGAAAGTGTGATAAAAGACCTTGGGACACAGGTGGACAGTAGTCTCTCCTTTGATAATCACATTGCCACAGTGGTCAAGAAATCCTTCTACGTGGCACACCTCATCACAAAAGGTTTCTCATCCAGGAAAAAAAAAAAAAAAAAAGAGGTCATTGTTCCCCTCTACTCATCACTCATTAGACCCATTATAGAATACAGCGCCCCTTTCGGTATGTACCTCACAAGACATCTACAACTGGAAGAGCCGCAGAAATACTTCACAAAGAGGATTACCGGCCTCAAACAGATGCCCTAGGCAGACAGTCTCAAAAAACTTCAGCTTTACTCAGCTGCGTATCGCCTACTCAGAGGCGATCTCTGCCTAACATACAAAGCTATGTCAAACCCAGAGCTGTTGGACATGCTCCACTTAAATCCCAATCCTTCCGAGCTACACGGTCTAGGGACTTGAACCTTGTCACCACAATAAACAGAACATGCTGGAGGATTAGATTCCTGTCCCAGAGACTTCCCATACTCTGGAACAAACTACCTATCTATATCAAGCAAAGCTCCTCATTAGCACTCAAGAAAAATCTTGATGATTGGATGGAAGATAGGAAATTCACCCCGGGGGTCACTTCTGTGGTTCTGCTCGACAGGGGCACAGGAAAATAATTTTTTTGGGTGGCAAAAGCCAGGGTACCTTTTTGACTTGGCTTATATAGGCCCTAGGGCCAATAGCCTAGTACCTACCTATGAACCTTTAATGTTAGCTATGCAGGATTAATGTGCAGCTGGGTAAATAGCAAAATGGAATATAAGCTGCAACAACTGTTCCTATGCATCAAAATTACATTATTGTAGCTACTATTATTAGTTCTTTTTATCTTAGGGTCAAGTCAGACACTTTAGGTAGGCAGCAGGTATGGGGACTGTGGTGATGAAATTTGTCCCTATTATTTGTAGCTGTAATATTGTCTTTACAGAACTAATGTTTGGATTAAGTAAAATTTAGTATAATCTCTGATGTTTATGTGAAAAAATACATTAATGTAAGCATTATTTTTCTTTGTTTTAATCTGGCAAGGTCAATCAGGATGACGTGGGTACCAATGGGTATGGGGCTGTGTGTACATGAAATGATTGGCCCTGCTGCTTACTGTTGCAATTATTACTTTGCAGGACTAACGAACACTTGGATAAAGCAAACTGGAATATAAATTACTGCCACTGTCTGTACCAGACAAAAATACATTAATTCAACCATTTTCTAATCCTTGCAAGATCAATCCAGATACTGTGGGCAGGCAATGGATAAGGAGACTATTTTTGGACGAAATGATTGGCCCTGCTGTTTGCAGTTCTGATTCTAAATTTGAGGACTAATGTATTTGGGTGAAGCAAGTTGGAAACCAAGCTGTGATTATTGTCTTCTGTTAAACAAAAAATGTTAATGTAATATATATTTTTATCATGGCAGGGTCAATTAAAACAAATGGGCCAAGCCAGATACTGTTGGTAAGCTACAGGTACAGTCTCTGGATGAAATGTCTGTTCCCTAGCTGTTTGGAGTTGTAATTTTGGCTTTGCAAGACCAATATGTATCTTGTTGAAGCAAGCAGAAATAAAAGTTATGATTACTATTCTGTAAAAGTAAAATACATTAATGTACTTTTGTTATCCTGGTAGGATCTAACCATATTCTTTAGGTAGATCATGCTTATGGGGGGTGTTTGTGAATTAAATTTTTGGCCTTTCTGTTATACTGCTCCAATTCTGGCTTCTTTGTAAGATTAATATGTATTTGGCTGAATCACACAGTAATACAAGCTGTGATTACTGATCTGTGAAAAACAAAAATACATTAATGCAATGGTTTTTATCTTGGCAGGATCAAACCACGTACTGTGGGTAGGCAATAGGTAGTGGATCCGTTTGTGGAAAAAAATTACCACCCCCTGCTTTTTGATGTAATTCTAACTTTGCAGGTCTGAGGTGTATTTGGGTGAAGCAAGCCAGAATACAAGCAATAATTACCGTTTTTGTTAAACAAGATGTACATTAATGCAATAATTATTTATTTATTTATTTTATCCTTGAAGGTTCAAACCAGATGTTCAGGTAGGCAGTGGACATGGGGGCTGTTTGTGTATGAAATGATTGGCCCTGAACTGTTAGATATCTTTGTGTTCTGCTGAGAAACACTTTCCGTGGGATTCAGTAAACTTCATATAGGCTTCGTACGAAGCCTACATGAATTTTAAGTGCTTGCGTGGAGAGCCAGCAGCACTACTTACATATTAATGCCATGCACCGCATTTAAACAAACCAGCATGGTTTTGAAACGGACAGCCAGAAAACCATATAAAGCAACACCGATAGTTAAGATATTTACAATAGAGCATACTGGGCTAGCAGGATTGCATGGAATGCCACAATGACTACCAGGGTTTATCATACAGTAATGTATATGGTCCAAACACAGTACGGGACAGTGCATATAGTGCAGAGTATTGTGAAATCCCATTCCAGGCATTCTGTACAAAAGTTGTGTAAATGATTTGTAAAGGCAGATGGGCTGCCATTTAAAATAAACAGTCAAGGAAAGTGTGTGTATTCAATAGGGAAACACAGATGAATTGTAGAAGTGAACACAGGGAAAGAGGACAGGTGAAACATCTTAATGTACAACAGATGAGGGCATATCAATGGAAGACAGTTGTAGCAGAACACTAATCACATATCAATATGATACAGTATGGACTGCACGGTGAAAATGTATATTATGGGACTGTTACACAAGGTGACGTAACAATGGAGAAGAGGTCTTGGTGAGATGACCATCCTAACATGAAGCTGAGGTTGAGTGCATATTGTGAATTTATGCAAACTGATTTGCCTGAATAAGAGTGTAATGTCAGCAGAGATCTCCAACAAGTGAGGCACAGTTACAGGCTCATGGACAACAGTAAAAGCATGCACAATCATGGACAACATCAGAATACTACCACCAGAAATCTCATGTCTCTGATACAACATACGTTATTCTGATTGATCATAAATGGTTCTACACAAACACACTTGTACAACTATTATGATATGTCAGCAATCTATGATGATAATCAAGCACATTGTCCTGACACTAACATCTGCTGGGGGTGTTAGGAGGGACACTGCTATACCTGTGACATCAGGATCGCTACAGGCTAGTTGACTGGTGTGCATGGCAGATATATATGGCACAATCCAGACTGTCACGAATGTAAGACATGGCATCAATGTTGTTAAACAGCTATGTATGTACTGTGTGCATCACCAGACATGCATCTGGTGTAACATCTTGACAGATGTTCTGGACCAGACAGTAATATTTATGCAACAAAAAGAATAAATAGGTATGGTCAGTAAGATGCGTGGCAGCTCACTGTGGCAAAGGTGGTATAATTCAATTACACACCACTGGAAAATGTGTAGGGAGGTACATGAAGAAGGGAGCATTATACTCCATTATTGGTGTGACAAAGGCTGTGAACTATGGAGGTATTAGGGCCTTTGATGTGGATGTCCTTCACATACTCAGTAGTTGCATTACATACAAGGGAGTAGTCAGCACTGTGGCCACATGCTGGTGGTCATTCATACCATCTACCCAAGGACACAGGTCACATACCAGTTGGCCTGCTTACAGGGTGTGATGTCTACATTATCCTTGGGCTGTTCATTTGATTTCATAATGTAACCAATCCTCCCCTCGTTTTTGTTTCATCTCATGTGTTGCCATGGCTGTGGCAGCAATCTTTGGTGTGTGTTGACACTGTCTGTAGTATACCACTATCCCAGCTGGAGTCAATGACTGCCCACAATCTGCAGTCCTTCAGACAACTGTTTGGGCACGTGATGTGTATGGCATTTGTGACATCTGTGACTTAAATAATGGACAGAAAAGGCCCTAGCAGACCGCCCTGATGTACGGACCTGATCAACTGGTCTAGTTACTTGGTGATATAGGTGTTTATAGCCACATCTGACACTGCTGAATGAATACCTCAACATGGATTTGTGTTAAATGCCTTGGCCAGGTCAAATTCCACAGGATGATAATGTCAACATGCATGCCCTAGATTACCTCTGAGGACATCTAACAGATGCAACGGACATGGATGCAGAATCAACACGTCTGTTGCACACAGCTGGGATATTACTAGTGCCATTTAGAAAAGTCCATGATGACATGTTGATCTACCTCACAGATGAGGAGAGTCAGGAGGCATACACATAAATACATGCATGCATTGTGTGCTGTCCCTCCCCAAACTCAGATGGATGCATGATGCTGTACACCCTTCTAAGGAAACATAGTCCATTTGGAGGGTGTGTTGAGGTCTGTATCCAACTGTGTCAGGTAGGTGTATGTTCTGAGTCGCGCTATAGGCGATCTTGATGTCACAACCCATTGAGTCTGCGTGATCGGCCTGAAGGTAAGACCGTGCATCTTGATCTGGCCTAGGATTGGATATAATCCTCCACTCTGGTATCATTCAGAAACTCTCCCAGCTGTGAAATAACCCTTACATCACTAGATGGTTAACCAACTGGCTCAGACAGAATACACACTGTGAAAGTTGGTGAATCAACTTCTACCAATAGAGCTATCACCACTGGCATACCCCAAGGATCTGTGCTTGGCCTTTTACTGTTTGGAATCTATTTCTTGACAGTCCAGGCTAAAGTATACAGCCTTTGGTTTAACAAGTTTGCTGACTCTTGCATATTGGGTACAATCATAGAGTCCACCAATGATAACATACTACAGGAGGGGCTAACCGACAATGATTGGTGCCAAAGCCACATGCTCTACACATAAATGAAAAAATGTGTCATTATTTTGGCCTTCTGCAAAATGGAATTCCTGCTAATTACAACATTAACACTACTCCTACGCTGAAACCCAGTGATGCAAGACCTAGGAACACACGTCGATAGCAATCTGAACTTCAACCATCAAGTGTCCACAATGGTATAGAAAGGTTACATCATACAACTCATAAGTCAAGCCACTGTATCCAGATCAGACGATGATAAAATAGCACTGTACTCAAACATCACCAGAACAGTACTAGAGTATAATGCTCCCTTTTTCATGCACCTTACCAGACACCTGCAGCAGCTGGAGAGACCACAGAGGTTTCTCACCAAGAAAATGCAGGGCCTACAAACCATGCCATGACATCTGTGGATAAACTGAAAGTCCTGTCACTGTAATCCGTGTTGTATATGATGAGGTGACTTGTGCCTAGCCTACAGGGCAGTCTCTGACGCTGTCCTGATGGGAACACTGCACATCCGCAAATCAGCTATAGCTGATTACATCAGCAGAGTCGGAGAAGGAGAAAATGGTAATAGTGTCCCACATGCTGATGTAAAATGTTCTCTCTAATGTCAAGCAAATCCAAAAATACACACACACACACACACACACACACACACACACACACACACACACACACACACACACACACACACACACACACACACACACACACACACCACAGCTGATTGCAAGAGGAACAGAACCTCTACTCAAGTACACCAACTAGAGAACTATGTATGTAAGGCAAGAGCCACAGCTCAAGTCTGACTTGAAGAGAGTGTCAGACAACAGTTTATATGTGATGAAGTCGGCAGTGTCTGGTGAGGAGAAAATGGCAATACATTGTCCCACATGCTGGTGAAAAATGCTCTCTCCAATACCAAGCAAGTGCATGTGTGCGCACACACACACACACACACACACACACACAACTCCAAGTTGACTGCAGCGAGAACAAAACTCCACCTATCAAAGTACACGAACTACAGAACTCTGTATTTAAAGCAAAACACAGCTCAAGTCTGACTTTTACAAGGCTGCAAAATAATTTATGGGGGATGACATCAGCAATGGATGTTGGAGAGAAGATGTTGGGAGGCCTGCACGAAATGGATGTGTAGGCATACTTAAATGTCAAAACAGTTCAAGTGCTGCATGTTACCAGACTAATGAATGTGTAATGAGTAGTATGTGGTGGTTGTGTTCCAATAATGTGCAGGTATAATTTGAGAGACAGCTTAAACTATATGCAAACAAGGTGTCCACATTATTACAAGTATTTGAAAATCTGAATGTGTATTGTCATTCTAAAGATGTGCATGCTATACCACACATCTGTTGTCAATTTATGTAATGTAGTAGATACATTTGTCAACAAGTACTGAGAGACCAGGGTTGCAGTGCATGGGGGGAGGTAACACATGGCTGCATTGTAAACATAGGACATATTCTTAGATAGAGCCTTCATTTTTATGTTTCCACGTGTAATTTCATGACCTGAAGACTAAAGGGACAGTAAACAAAAGTAATATATGCTATTTACTTTGTATAGTGCAATGGGTTTACATGATGGCTGGCAAAGTGTTTGTGAATGCGGGATACACATTACTGCTTTCCCTGTTTGTGCATAGTTAAGCAATGCGCAAACGCAATGCTGATTGCTAAAATTATGAGAGTTAGAGTGTATGAAACACACTTGCTGCTTAGCTGATGCTGTGGCAGCAGATGTATATGCATTAACACAATCCTTTTTCAGCCCAGATGACATAGGGTTTGAATGCAGGTGTATGTAATACTTTTAAATAAGTATTGCTAATGCAATGAAATTTTACTGTACTCTACACCTTCACCATGTTTTACTGTATTTTGATGTAGCCCAGATTGTTTTAGCAGTATTGCATGGAGGTAACCACACCATAGAAGAGACTTTCACTGTCGCTTGGCATTGGGGCGCAATGCCAAGCTTCTCACACAGAGGCCAAAACATGAAGGGTTCCACTAGTTTTCTTGTGTGTTAAAATTGGGTAGATAGGAAAGTGGTGAAATGGGAAACTAGCAGGGGAAAGAACAAAGGGAAAGAAATACAGGAATATAGGGGGTAGGAAAAAACAAAGCTATCCATTTCTTTAACAGTGTAAACTGAAAATGTATACAGAATATTAGCTGAATTTGGATGGTCACCTCTACAGAAGTGACAGCACAATCATGCTGTATAGCCAACTGGACCAAATCAAGTGTGTCAAGAAGACGTGTACAAAATGAAGAGCTATGTATGGGACAAGATTTATTTATTTAGTGGAACAGGTGCCCATTCTTTATTTATTTTTTTTTAATTCAGTAAGAGGAATGCTGGGTAAGGGATGTTGGCATTTGTGAAGTCAAGTATGTTTGGAAGGTGAGGAAGCAAACCAAACAAACAAGGCAAGACACAGGGACGGTGAGGGACACAAAAGGTTGGGGGACAACACAAGCTCATGCCCGTCAAACATGGAGACGGAGAATCTAGTACTCACCCACAAGCATGTCATCACTGTTAAACTGTAATCAACAGTAGCATGTTGCAAAGAAACTGCACAGCTGTAAATTCGTAACTGCTGACAGATTTATTGAAACAAGCCGATCAAGTACTACTGGGAGATTACATTTTCTTTAGAACACAGATACAACTGTCAGACACATTGCACTTCCTCAGCTGACTCTGATTACAAAAATGTCCACCAAAAATGTATTCTACAACAACCTTTATAGTTTCAAAACGTTCTCCTTGATGAAAACATTATTTTCCTGTATTGAAGCCTTCTTTGTCTGCACCCTTATCTCAATCCAGAGAAAACTATTCCTCAGCAGGCAGAAATGTTCTTTCAGAAATGCTCTTTCATTGATAGGATAGTCTGTAATGTATCTGCTGCGCTAGCCGTGCTCATCCAGCAAAACCAGTTCTCAGTATGCTGAAATGTTCTTTCATTGATAGGATACTTTGCAACTTTTTCTTTTATGTTAGTCATTTCCCTTTAGCTTGAATATCTGTGTACATCCAACTATTTAGGATATTTCAACAAGCCTCTATTGTTAATGCCATTTGTTACAAAAATATTCAGAAGTATAATATTTTTTGTTCCACACAAGCACACACTCTTAAGTCAATGCATCACATGCTATTCTAAAAATATCACACTATGACTACCAAACCTCAGTTACCGTGAGGGAAAACAAAAACACTCAGAAGTATAATACTTTTCATTTTACACAAGCACATTCTGTTAAGCTAATCATTTTGAAATAAAAATTAGCTTGCATGACATAATTGTGTTACTTCTTCCTGAATTTGCAGGCTCTGTATTTTTATGACATGCCTAAAAATATCACACTATTACTATGAGAGACAGCAGTTTAACCAATGCATGCTGTTAATGTCAGAAAAGCAGTTTTACGAAATCACATACATGCCATTTCTATGATGGAAAAACAGTTTTACTTCATATAATTCTATCAATTCCCCCTTTTTATTTTGAAAACCAAAAAATGTTGAATCTTACAGAAAAATCATGTCTCCGTTGGTAATGTTACTTTTTTATCACCTACGTTAGTTACAATAGATACCTAATTGACAGTCTTTTTAATAGAAAATTTAATACACATGCACATTATGATCAACAAAGTAATGACTACTATTGCAATTAAACTGCAATAATGTTTTCACCATTCTGAAAATAACCCATTTAAACTAATCCCTCCAGTCACTGCTCCTAGTCTTTCTAGCCTTTTCAGATACTAGTCATATTTTACTTAAAATGTTGCTTTATGGATTCTGTCTTGTCTGGAATACAAGTACTGCACTCCTCGTTGATCAGAGCACAACGATCCTTTTGCTTCTGTTGCATTTATGTCATGACTGTAGATCTAGGATTGATCTAATGGTCCAATACGGTTTCCCAAATTCTCTCTTTTCTCCTGACATTTCTTATTTTACCTTCAAAGAGTTCTTTAGTTAATCTCCTTGATGGTATTGCATATCTTGCATAACAGGTTCCTTCCCATTCCATAGGAAGCCATTTATATGCTTTTGTACTGCAAATGTAGTATTCCCTAGCTACTGTGATATTGCATTCACTGACCCCTACTGGTTTTGATCATGCCTGTTGTATACATACACTTTTCTTTTGGAACTGTCCTTCCTTTAAGGTTGGAAAATCTAACTTGTCTAGTTTACCACAACTCTCTTTCTGTTACTAATTACTTTACTCTCTGGCTATTTCTTGGCATACTTTCTGCAGGTCTTTTATCCTTTGTTGATGCTTTGCTTTTAACTTTAAAATATTGATCTGTCCCTGCAACTTGTACTTTTGAATCAGTCCTGCACTATCAGGGAATCCTCTTCTAGCCCATTTTGCCATATATAATCTCAGGGAATTTACTACACAAGCACTGTCACTGTAAATATTTACTGGATGTAAATGCTGCACACAACTGTGCAGCTTCCAACTCGGTCCTTTGTGCCAACATGTATCCTAATAACTTAACCAGAATTGGTTTGTCTCCCCTTTTTGCAATGTCACTTTTACAAACCCAGTGCAATACTTCCCATCCTCCCAGAAACGTACACCATCCACATACACTGTAGGAATGTCTAACTCTTCTGTGATTTTGTTTCTCACTGTCATTTAGCAAAGTGCCGATTGTCAAATGTGGAGTCTGAACTATAACCCCAGAAAACATCATCAAATACTCTGCCTTATTCCTCAGTAAATTACCAAAAACAGTTTAATACAAGGATGATATCCTGCTACAAAAAGTAACCTGTCTTAACTTAGTGTCCATTCCCTGAGATGCTTATTTTAGCCAAGACTGTAATAACACTAGTGTGTGTTTTTTTTCCCTGCTGCTGCTTGCAAAACAAAAAGCAATTTACTAGTGGAAGCTATCAGCTCCACTGCCTGTGCCAACGTCTGCTTTAACATTTTAAATACCTTTTCCTCTGTGCAACTCCAATGTAGGATTTAACTTTCCTTTTTGATCTGCGTTATGCAAATCCAAAATTGCAAAGGCTTTGGCAATTGCAGAATGACCCTCACCCTTTCCTGACAAGGAGTCCTCCCTGTCAGTCTGATAATGGTTCCTAGAAATTTTACTTGTCGTGACAAGGACTGTATTTTGTTTACTTTGAAACCTGCCTCTTGCAACAACCTCAGAACTTTTCTCAGCTGTGATATGCATTCTTTCAGTCACTGTATCAGAATTTAATGAATAACCTTTTCATCTTTACCCACATTCTGTAAGAATGTCCCTGCTATCTGATGAAATATGACAGAACTGTTCTGAAAACCTTGAGGTAATCTAGTCATGACATACTGTTGATTTTAAAAGTTAATGTAATCCCTTGCACCTCCCACTGTAATAATTGGAATTTTTAACTTTGCCACAGTCTGTTTTCGTCTCTGCCCATAAGGTCTGAAATTCTCTCTAACTTGTACTGTCATGGACTGTTAGTTAACACTCAGTTCACTTTGACCCTCTATTATCATCCTGTAACTTTTGCTTCCTTTTTGACTTTTTTCTGAGTCCCTTGCAAATACTCCTTTCTCTATTTGCCTATCTTTCTATTTTCTGTAGTGTACACAGTCTTGATCGATATGTCCCAGTTTTCTACAGAAAAAACAAGCAATTTGTCTATCAGGGCTTCCCGTAGCTGGAGTGGCTGATGCCAATCTCAGTGCATCCCTTTTCTCACTTTTTCTACTTTTTCCCCCATCAAGTGCACTTACCATTTTAAACCCATTTTTATTGGTACCAAAAGGAAAAAAAAGTTATACTTAAAAATATGTTTGTTGTCATGCTCTGCCTGTTCTAGCATCTGGTCAGAAATGGTAATATTAAAATACTAATAACTTTGCAGTTAACTCAAATGACATGTCCATACCTAGTGCAGTGCTGTTACACTTCAAACTGTTATCTGCTGTAATCTTTACCCATTTAAATACAAACATATTCCTGTAACCTGACTACTAGCAAGGAGCTGTATGGAGCTTTTACACTTAGATTAGCTGCTATTTTTAACCCTTTAAATCCAGACAAACTGTATTTATGTAACTTGACTTATTTCTGGTATACCCTACACAGCATAAAAGTGCATGGTTACTCATTTTCTAACTGGCCACACCCAATACGCCTTTCTGAGCACTTTAACTGCGTCATGTGAACTGAAATTTACCTTATCTTTAACCCATAAATCTGCATGTTTCTGTCATAACCAATTCTTTTAAATTCTGTACATCTGCACAAACTTTATGCAAATCTTTACAACTGCCATCAGTGTGCACTGCTGTACATATTGTAGCATGCATCTATATAGCAACATCAGCCCTAGGCAAAATGTCTAAAACAGTTTGCATACACTTTATAACCTGTATGTCATGTTTCTTTAACACTGCCAGATGTTTTTCATTAAGCATTGTTGATAATTTCTTATCTGTGTTAAAAGCATTCCACAGTGAGCAGTAGATCTGAAACATTTCAGCTGTCTATACAACCTGTAAACTTTTAGCATGACTTAAAGATGACTACAATTCTCTACATAAAGGTAGAAAGTGGCATTACAAAATGACTTCACTTCCTTTGACAATTTTGACTCATCCTGCAGAGTCTTTGGTAACAATTTCTGTAACACAGCTTCATGACATGTTAAACAAAAACAAAGGATATCTGTCTACAGGTCTACCTGAAAACACTGACAACACAGACAACACAGACAACGAGATAACAGACACCGAAGATCGACAACGGAGATGACAGACTTGAAAATCCCGACGCTGAGAGCACAGACATGTTAAGGTAAATGTGCGATAGTGACGGACATTAGGGACAGGGTGTGGGTAAGGTAAGTGTGCGAAAGTGACACACTTTAGGGTTAGGGGCGGGTTAAGTGAGTTAGGGTTAGGGCGCGGGTTAGGTGAGTGTGCGATATTGACGGACCTTAGGGTTAAGGTTAGTGCATAGATAGTTGTGTACATAAGGTTTAGTGTAGGTTTGTAAGGTTTTTGGTGTGCTTGTGTTGTGTGTGTGTTTTACGGAAAAGGTATTTGTTTTGTTGATTGTCGGGATTGTGGTTTGTCGGGTATGTGAAGTTTCGGATTTTTGAACTTTCGGTTTTGTGGTGTCGGTTATCTCGTGGTCGGTGTTTTTGCATGTCGGTGTTTTCAGGTAGACCCCCGTCTATACAGTTAAAACATTTAAAGGAAAACTCCGGGCTTAAACACAATTTACCTCAACCGCGAGTTGTCTTCTATCCCTGTAAACTCACCCCAGCCATCTATAGTAATGAGAATGCACAAACACATTTCTTACTTCTACATATCTGCCTTTCTGTAGCATAGGGCAGGAAAGCCCATCCCCCATTCTTTAGTATCGCATCCTTTCAGTTTCAAATTGTCTTCACCTTCCTGATGTACCTTCGACACAGTCAAATCAGTAGTTCCCTCTCTGCAGATCCTCCCACACTATGACATAGACATTTTCTAGGCCAGCCCATTATCAGGAACTATAACGTGCTGCAGAACCTGTTGTGGAACTCATTTATGTCCACTGTTTCCTTCCAGATTAAAAGCTTCACTGCAACAAGAAATACCTTTTGCAAAGCTGCAGGCGAGGTTCCTGGATACAGAAATTGGTTAATAGTGCTTGGTTACTGTCTCCTGTATATAAAACGATGCCCCTTATTTATGCGGAAAATAGTACTGTTGGTTTGATGTTCTCTTCATCTGTTTCTAGTCTGCTAGCACTAAATGCACATTACCTAAATCTTATTGAATAAGCAGCTGTCTGTGTGTCTGAGTGAATGATATGTGTGTGTGTAAATGCAAAAGAGCCAGTTTGTGTGGGTGTCTGTGTGAGTGACAAGAGAGAAGTTTGCGATTGTTCATATCACTGGCGGCAGCAGCAGCAGCATCTCCTAGTTCTCTGGGTCAAAAGTTACTGATGTAAAGGCACATGTCTCTACTGCTTTATGTGCTCACTGTCCTCAATCATCACTCACTAGTCCTACAAGTGTAATAAAACAACTACATTTACTGTGCTACTTTCCATGACCCAAGTGATCCCCAACCACGAGGCACAGGCCAGTCTGCATTATCCTTTACTAACGTCCGCACCGAGAGATCGAACTATTTTTTATTTTAAATCCCTGCATGTTTTCTAGTTTGGTTTGCTGCAAAATCGGAGCGTGGGAGTAACACACAATTTCTAAATCTGCCCATTTTATTTATTATTTTTGTTTGGAGACATAAGTCATACTGATTAAATCTAAAATAGAAGGTGGAATGAGTCCTGCTTATAATAAGGTGAGCAATGGCAGTAGTCCCCAATCTTTACTCGATAGCCCTACCATTGTGTACAAAAGGTAAATCTGCAGTGCTACTTCCCATGAACGATCCCCAACCACGAGGCACAGAACAGTAACGGTTCTGCTTAATCCTTTTGGTACTTGTTTATTATCGCAACCAGATTGTAAATCAATGGATAATACGTAAATACCGATGTCTTTACTGTCGAAACACTTCAAGGTGCTTTTTTTTTTTGAAAGTCCTTACTACTGGCCCAAACATTTACATTCCTTTCATGAACAAATTAAGAAATCTTGTGGCTGTTTGCCGTGCAGCACAGATGCACGCTTGCCTTTTCATGGCTGCTGTTGTACAGTTGCATTATTAAGAGAAGGAAAATACAGACACAGAGAAAGTGGCTGCGCTAAACTTTGTATGTATAAGCAAGTTTTTAATCCATATGGAAAATAATCAAGCATTGCATTGGTAATGAAGTGAAATTATGGTGGTCACATGCTGTTGACAGATGATTTCAGGTTTGTTTTTCAAAGACAAAGTTGGGAAAAGGGGCATGTTCCAAAAAACACCGATTGTGTTACAGCAGTCATTTTTCTCTGTTGGGTGAGGAGGTGGATTGCTCTGTGGATCAGCTTGCTCATTCTGCATGTTTGATCCAAAAAAGCATACGGTTAGTAACAGTCGGCATTTTCTTTCTGTTACATGCCTCCAGCACCAGCGTGCATTTTCATGCCATTTATTTCCTTCTGCTGTCTGTGTATTACATACAAATGCCATGTTATTAAACTAATTTGGATTTGTTACACACACACAAGGACTCCCTTTGCGCTCTGCTGTTTAGAAATAATAATAATTCACGTTGGTGGAAAGTGACCCACAAAATTGGGACAGATTTTCCACATTGCTCTTACAAACTTTTTCGATAGTAAGGACATCGGTGTTTACATATTATCCATTGATTTACAACCTGGTTGTGATAATACGCAAGTACCATCCTTTTTTCTCTGCATAATACCGGTTTGCTTTCTAGTTTGGCTTGATGTAAAAAAGGGTAGGCATGATTAGCACACAATTTCAGCTATTTTTTTTTTTATTATGATACTTTATTCTCACACAACTGCTTTTACTACTGATGTGCTCAGACTAGTATTCATTATCTGCTAGATGCAAGGATGCTAAGACTCCTATGCCTATGCTTTAACATTAGAAACTACACACTATGCTTTTTCTTAATTTCCCCAAAATTTATGAATGCAAGATTCAGCCGATTTCTTTTGAATTTCTTTTCATTTGTTTTCTACAGCTCAACTTTTGAATCTGTGTCAGTAGCTAAATTTTTTTACGTAAGTGTTCACTTAGGAAGTTGTGCTCTTTTGGAGCTTTATAATTTTCAGTCCCATAAAATGACTTTAAAGTAAGTTACATGTACAGTTTCAAAAGGCTTAGATGGACAGTACTTTTAATTAAGGAGTGCTTCTGTGTATGATATTTCTAAACTGTATGATTTAAAACATATTTGGAATGGTGCTTGGAAAGTTTGGGTTCCTTTGCAGTGTGTGTTAATGGTGTTTTACAGCACATTTCTGTTGTAGTTATTATTGCAGGAAAGAGGGCAAATGTAATACACTCTGGCCAACGTAAGTCTTGTTTTTTTCAGTAGGTCTTATTCACACTTAATTCATGATTATGATAACAGAAAGTATTTTATTTTGGAAATAATGAGGCTTTTTGTGATAAGGTGTGCAAACATTGTAAATATTTGGTCGTTTATGTTTTTACTGCCCTTAAGTCAAGCATGTTAAGGAAGTAGAATTGCATGATGGTCAGCTTGTAGATGGAACTGTGACAATGACAGTGTTCAAGACGTACCTGTTGAAGACATGGAGACCATTTGTTCTGTGGAAGATGAAGGGGGTGGCGAAGTGTAGGGCTGCGAAAGAGTAGAAGGTGAGGATAATTCTAATGAAGAAAGGGTCTATTGGGAAGAGGTTAAAATGAAAGCTTAGACAAGGTTATTATGAGTATTTTTATTTTATTTTCAGTAGAATTGTTGCATGTTCCTCTTTCAAACCATACAACTTTTATAGTTTTCTGTTGGAGTTGATAATAAATGTGATTCTAGATGGTAAGGGTATCAGAAGATTAATTACTTGGGTTTCCCAGTCACAGGACTGGAATGACAAAGTGAGTCAGTAGTGGGTACATCATTTGTCATTGGTTCCCTTTAATAGTTCCTGGACTGAATGGTGGTGTTTAAAATGAAATAAAAAAATAAAGACAAGATTATATTGCACTGGATACAGGCTTGTTAAAATGGCAAACAGAATGCATATATACAACAATTAAATAATGTGATAGTGAGTGGTAGTTACACTGAATGTTCTATTCAACAAACATTATGGGAGGGTATGACAAAACAGAACATACAAAAATGTTAATGCATAAATTAGAAGTGTGTAGTAAACTGTTCTAAATATGAGAAGCTCCTTTGCTAAGTAATCCTTAAAAATGATTTTTTTTTTCAATGATTTACTTAGAAAAAAAAAAAAAGTATAGGCAAAGAGAAAGAAATAGGGGGTCCTAAATGAAAGTCCAGCACTGGTAGAGTTTTTAGCAGAATCTATAACAGAAGCTGCTGTTAAAAAAAGGAAAAATTGATAGACCATACAGAATACTGCATGATAACTATAAGAATCAGTCAGAGGGTGGTCTACATTATTATATAGAATGGGAATAATGTCAAACTCTCATATGAGCAAAAACGCATGAGAACGAACTTGTTTTGTTGGTGTCGCGGTACAGTGAGGATTGGAATATTTGCCCTTTCCTCACTGTAATGAAACCTCAGAATTGGAATATATATTTAGGGGGAGGTGAGGGGCCACAGCCCCCCACAATAGCAAGTTCGCTCTTGTGCGTTTTCGCTCATATGAGCATTCTGCATTCTTCTCATTCGATATAATAATATGGACCCATCAGAGGAGATTAGAAACGATTGGGAATACAACTTGGATACGCACTTCTCAAAGTAACCATGGGGGTCTATATGTTTGTCTCCCAAATATGCAACACAGTTTAGAAAATTTAGGATTTTTGCTTGGAAATATTTACATACATATTTTTATACTCTGTGTAGACTACAGATAATGTTTTTGTCAGGTAGATAGAAAATGCTGGAAGTGTGATAGGGAAGAAAGTTAATTAGGAACATATTTTCTGGGAGTGTAATGAGTCGGTAGACTAAATATTCTCTGAAGGCTACTCTATCAGAGATACTGAGTAAGCAAGTTGGTGTAACTAGAGAAATGATTTTTCTGAGCCATGATATAGAATTGGAATTGCCTATACGTAGTAATGCCTTGCTGAGTCTAATTATGGGGACTGCCAAAAAGCAATTACTAATACATGGAAATCAAAGTTTAAATCAACTGTACTAGAAGTAATGAATATAGAAACAGAGATAAAACAACTGGAATTGGTATCTGTAGGAAAAGGTAGGAGCAAATTGCATAAGAAAAAGTGGGAACTGTAAGAGCAGGATTTGAATGAGCTATGCAATGTTTGACTAACAATAATTTGGTAGATAAGTGATGTATAATGTTTGCAGCTAAAATTAAGTCAATACGGTCTGTTATGTAAAATACTTGCAACTAAGACTATGTCAATATGGTTTGTTTTCACTTGCTTAAATATATGATTGTCTATGTCATAAATGATAATTTAATAAAGATGCTTCTTGTTAAAAAAAACACGGAGGGGTTTTAGTCACTAAACAAAGTGACTTTCTTGCAGTAGTGGAAGAATGTTTCTATTTTTTTCTTCAGTTCTGGTACCTCTGACAATGGTGTGTTGATAAATTTTCTCAATAAGAAAATGTTTGGTTACAGAAAAAAAATGACTGAGTGAATTAAATATGGCATTACAGTCGGTAATCCCTAAGTGTAGTACCACACAGGATGCGCAATAGCAAAACCCACCCCAAACACACCTCCAGCCCTGTGGAGGCAGCAGCAGTATGATTATTCAACAGTGTGCAAACTGGACGTTAAGTAATATTCAGCATCTGTGCCGAAAGCAACCCAAATGACATTAATGTAATGTTGTATTAGGGACATAAAACTTCATTCAGTACCAAAAAGAAAATGTTTTATTAGGGACATAAAACTAAATGCCTGCAGTACATCACAATTCAGTCAGTTAATCGGGCAGAGTTCACACCATTTCTCTAAATGATACCATTACATTTTAGGGGCTTTAAGGACATGTGTTTGCAAGGAAGTGGATGGTGTGAGGGGTGCAGCGCCTCCACAAGGGGGTGCAGGGGGGCTTGCCCCCCTGAAAAAGTAAGAATTTATCATAGGATGGAGTTAGTTTTGCTAATGAACATTTAGCAGTCTACACAAAGTGACATGCGAATTTGCATGCCTGTCACTCTTCCTGGATATCCTCACTCCTTTGGCATGCCAGTCAATGATGGCATGCCTAAAGCTGTGCAGAACTAACTGCGAGGTACTAGACTTGGAGATTACCTTACAGTCTATGGAGTCTCAGACATCCCCAGGTCCTGATGGGATAGATTATAGAGTTTGGAAGTCTTTATCAGATAAACAAAAGGGTTTTAGTGTGTATTTTTAATTAGTTAGATTTTGGAATATCTGATACAAAGGTTTGTGGTAGGGTCATTGGAAGGGGAAAACAGCAGTAGGAAGGTAATCAAGGAGAATTAGCATAGCTGGCAAATGAAATTTATCAGAATCAGCCAATTACACAGGCAGCAGCCCAGCAAACTACTATAAACTATGAATGGAGTAGTATGTGTTGTTACTTGTATCTATGGTATGGATGTGAGCATGCAAGGGAATCGGGTGGCTGAATGGGATGGCAGCAGATAGTGGACACCTATATGGGCATCATGAAATTTATAACAAATACTGGTGTCAACAAAGCAGGCAGTACTAGACAAGGTGGCACATCCCACTGCTTGACATGTGGTGGGCCAAATGTGTCTGCACAGGAAACACACATGCATGTCAGTGAGCTCACATACCAAGTGACAGCCAGCTGGACAGGTGTAGGTGACCACAAAGAAAGGCTGTGCTAAGGCCTCCAATTGATGGCAATGGAAAACAGCCCCCCTACACAGAGAACAGGCCAGGCAGTTGGATGTCAGTTCTGAAGGGAAGAAGTCTGTAATTGAAATGTAGGTCAATAAAACCTAAGATCTGTACCCCACTGATATGCCTGTAGTCCACATGTTGTTGTGTCTTTCGGCTTTTCCTGGTTAGGGCTTGCCACAGCGGAACTCCGGTCTGCTAATGATTGGCAGTAGATTTTTACGTGCCGAGTTGCCGGCCCTGATGCACAACCTTCAACGAAGGTGCGCCCATTCACGCATGTCTCCACACAGAAGACGCTCTAGCTGAGAATCGAACAGGACAACGTCTTACTGTGAGGCAACAATGCTACTGCAGTACCACCACCGCAGTTTCCGCATGATAGGTCAGAATACAAAACGAAATGTAAGCCAACAGAGTACCTGAAATACCAGTAGAGTCATAGCAAATGTGTACACTTGCCTGGTGTGACCCAATACTATGCAGAAATGTAGCAACATGTACGCATGGGTTTAATAACAGCGCAGCACAGAGTACTTGAGCTGGCCCATTTAGCAGGATACATTGTTACACATATGCAATATGCTGGGCTCTGTGCGTTCGGTTGTTGTGTCATATACTGTCTAGAAGTGGTCAGCATGCAGGCATGGAGGGTCATGTCCTGGTGGCCTGTGGCCAGTACTGCTGATGACTGGGCCATGTTCTGATAACTACATGGCCAACCACAATGCATCCCACCAAGACCCAATCCAGCAGTCATCCATACTCATTGTTTGGATGTAATATGTCACCATCTGAAAGATGGACATGCCATGAATGTGGGCCCAGACATACACACAGTACACAGGTGGAAGTACCTAGACAGAGTACATAAAATGTAACTGTCAAAAATGCATACACCTTTGGAAGTGTTCATACAGGTTAGCAGTACATGAGTTGTCTGTGTAGTATGGAATACTGATGCAGTCTGGCCAAACACTGGCAGACCACAGAAGGCACAGTTATGAAGTAATGAGAAACTGCTGATGTCCCCGCACAAGCCAGCATAAGGAGAATGTCACAGCTATATCTGTGAGTCATCTGCAAGAGGCCCCCATATCACACATGCACTCAGCTCATCCCACCATCAGCCACAGGTTCATCACAGGCCATATCCCTGCTGTTGGAAATGACGACAGTATGACCCCCACATCTGTATGGGAATGCCCACAGAATGCTGAAGAGGTTTCCCATGAAGGCGTGTCCCTAGCTGTAAGCAGCACTGTCAAGAAAAAAGCTTTGGTTTCTATGGTGCTTTATGCTGAAGCCTATCTATTCTGAACACATTCCTGGATATACCAAAATACAAAATGTTGACTTTGCAGCAGCTTCTGCCCATGCTGGGCAAGAACGCTTGGCTTGTGACTTTAGACCTAAAAGAGGCATACCTGCATGTCCCAATCAGACAAATATGCAGAAGATACCTCAGATTCACTGGGAATCCCTCATTGAGTCTGAATATTGTTCGTATTTGAGTCATTGGATCCTTAACATGCACTAATTTTACCAGTGTTTCTGGGACTTTGAAATACTGGAGTACTGCCCAAATGTGCTTTCTTGGGAACTTGTCACATGCTTTCAAGTCTAAGAATGCCCATCTAGACTCTTTTCTCATTTCCAACTTCTTCTCAACTATTTGCCTCACTGCAAACATCAGGTCAGTTGTGCAATATCTTGATCTAAATCCAAATTGCTGATCTCCCATCTTACTTTCGACTGCTCTGTGTATCCATTTATCAGTTGCCTTCTCCAGAACTTTTATGCAATGTGGTAGGAGTTTGATGCTTCTGTATTGCCCACAGTTGTGGATGTCCCCAGTGTTCTTGTACACTGGCATGAGTATGTCATCCAGTATCTTTATCATATCTGCTATGATCTCATTCGAGCCCGTTGCTTTCCCTGACTTCATTTTCCTTAGTGCTGTTCTTGCTTCTTCTAGGATGGGCTCCTCCTTCTCTCATCGTACGTCAGGGCAGTACAGCTTCTGTGGGGTTTTGTTCATTCAGAAGTGCTGAAAATACTCCTATCTGCCTTTGATGTCCTGTGCAATGATGAGCAGGTTGTTGCTGGCATCCCTTATGAAGGGTATCAGACTATCTTCTTTATCTTTCTGTCTTTGCCTTGTAATCTGATATACTTTCTTTGCGCCATCTACCGAGTCACCTTCCAGAAGTGGGTAGAGTGCCTCCAGTGCCCTGTTCTTAGCTATTACTTCTTTGTTAACCAACCAGTATTTCTTCCTAGCCTGATCAGTCTTTTCCATCTTCCACCTTTTCCTGCACTCTTTCTTTTGATGACTTCCTGGACTCTTGCATTCCACCACCAACTTTCCTTTGTAACTTATTTCGATACCTAGTTCGGTCACATATCTCTTCTGTATTCCTCACACATCCTGTTTTGAGGCGCTGCCATTCTTCTTCAGTTCCCCCAATTTCCTTCTCTACAGCCCAGAGTAATTCCTTGAACTGTTGTACTCTCTCCAGTTAACTGCCAGGTCTTCAGCCTTGGCTCTATTGACCTTACAACCTTCTCTGACCACTACTTGCAGCTGATTGTAGCAACCAGTGGTTTATGCTGTGGGAAGCCTGTTTCACTGGTGATAACTCTGCAATCATTGATTCTACCCCAGTGCCCATTCCTTACTAGGAGGAAGTCTACCCAAGTTGCATATTGGCCACTTTTGTATGTGATCATGTAACTCTCTTTCTTTCTGAACCATGTGTTGGCTACTATCAAGTCATTTGCCAGACAGATCTAGAATGGCCTCTCCTTCTTTATTCCTGTTGCCCCACCCATGTGGACCAAGGCAGTCCTCATATCCTGTTCTGTCCCAATATGTGCATTCAAGTCAACCATTATCAACACCAATTCATGATGTCCTGCTTCATCTAGAAGATCCTGCAACTACTGTTCGAATGCACTCTTTCTCACTATTACAACCTTACTGGGAGGGACATGGGTTGAGATTATGAATCATTACGCTGGAGGATTGCCATGAAGCCTCTCTCACCACAATTCCCACACCATTTCTAGCCTGTCCTCCTCCTGATTAATACTACCCTTCCATCTTGTCTATTGGATATATAGGATGTGCAGCCTGCTATGTATCATCAGGTCATCTACTTCCAAGCTGCATCCGGTCAGTGAACCTACATTAAGTGTAGCAATTCTTAGCTTATGTTTGACAGGTTGAATGGTTTTATGTCCAGCTTGCACTCAGAGCTATCCCAGGTAACCCATGCTGGGCAACTAGACACTGTCCAGCCAGTAGCCTGTTGACCCAGGGATGCTTGGTTTTATGGCAATCACTCACCGGGCAATAGAGGGACATGCACCTCTTCCAATTATAAAGCAAATCCAAAACTTTGTGCGACAAGGATAGTATCAAAATTCCTACTACAGAAATGGGGGGGGGGATAACTAGAACTAGTTAAGGAATCCATGAGCTTAAGTTAGCTGCTAAAGCCAAGAATAATTACAAACTTTTCTTTAGATACATAAGGAAACTGAGGAACAATACTGACATCCTATTCTAAACAGCACTACACGCTCTGACTAATAGACATTGCCAATATGTAATAGCTAATGAATTCAGGGCAAAGTAATCTGATGGCACAGCACAAACTGTGTACCAAACAGAAAAAGGAAGAGGTGTGATTTCTGAGAATGTTAGAAGGGCATCTGACACTTTGTCAAAAAAATTATTAATAAACAAACTTACAGAAGGCAAGGGCAAAAGCAAAGATGGCATGGTGGAAGGGGATATTACAGGCACCAGTTCTAGTGTCCATAAGATATAAACCTTGTTTGGTCAAGAGACAGTACAGAAAGAGGTGAAAGAAAAGGTTTGACTACTCATTAACAGGTTTAAGGTCTAAACCCAAAGTTTCAGCTAAATTAGAGAAGATCATATTAAGTTCCAAAAATGCATCAGTTATCTGCATTATGCAAGTGATACATCTCTCTTGTCTTTCATCTTTTCCCAGTTAGGGGTCGCCACAGCGGAACTCTGGTCCGCTAATGATTGGTAGTGGATTTTTTACTGTGCCGAGGTGCCAGCCCGGTTGCCCAACCTTCAAAGAAGGTACACCTATTCACATACGCCCCTACCTTCATGTCTTTAAATGTCACTTGACCACAGGGAGGACAGGCATACTTGCACAAAATATTCAGTAGCCCCCCCCCCCCCCGAAAAAACGTCACTGCATGGACTCTATAATAGAGTGAGTTTTCAGTACATTTTTTTACTATGCTAGCATCATAGACACAGGTTTGCAAATTACTGTTTTGCAGTCCTCTAAAATATGTGGAGATTATGCAAATGTCAGGAAGTTACAGAAACATGTCACTAGACTGATGTTCCTCAAAGAGCTTGGAAAGCAAAAAATAAGTTAACATAATAATGTCTTGTAGAAATGGGGGGGAATAAAAAAATCAGCACAAGGAAATCAAAAATTATCTGAAACTGGCTTGCGGAAATTAAATTGAAATTGTTTAAATAAATTTTTCTGCTGCAGCCAGACTAAATAACAAAATGATTCTGCAGGCAGAGGGGAAGACTTTTGAAATGGCACTCCCTTCCTTTCAATTCTGAGCTGTCAGTTGTAGTGACAGTTTTCACACCTCTGCAGTAGTGTGGGAGGAGGGGACTGTCAATTCATGTTGGACTACAAAAGAACACTTAGAACAAAGGCATCCAATTTAGCTACAGCTCTGGCTACTGCTGGATAACTTCAAATTATACTGTAAAGCAAGCTCTGAGCTAAACATAAATGAGGGTGATTAGCAACAGAAAAGAAGCAGGCCTAACACAGAAGGAATACAAACTGACAGCGAGTCACAGATTTCCCATTATATGTCAATGGCATGGGAATTCACAGTGACTTCCTTATGTCTGGCATGAGTCATACAAAGAAGACTTGAAATGCTTTATGGGAAAGAGAAAGGGTTGAAGGAGAAGATCACTTTGATATATTAAGCCCCATCGGTAGCCATGTTGTGGTAAAAAGGCTAAAATTACAAATAAAGCACTTAGAGTGATTTTTAGGTGTTAAAATAGGTCTGGAAACAAAGACTGAAAAAAACATTTTTTTTAGTTCTAAGGTGGAGTTTTCCTTTAACTTGAGTTTTATACTGTTGTACATACTGATCAAAACAATTAATCCATTTACACAAACTTTTTCACTTCTATTTATACCAAACAATGCTGTATTACATTTAACATCACTACTGACTTGTTCATACCACTGATGTATCAATGTCCAAAACTTTATCAAGACTTGGTTTAAGTCTATGGCCATAAAATGTGTGCATTTAGCACTTAGGTCTTTGTTGGTATCAGTGTTATTTCCGAAAGAGGTTTACCATCTCAGCTGAGATGAGATCTGCAAATTGGAAACTCCTGCCTGTCGAAAATGCTGGTGAATGTCTCGGAGCAGATGTAAAGACGAAATCTCATGTCACCCACTTGGAGGTTCCTGAAACTACTGAGCTGTTCAAGACCAAACTGTAATGAGGGTGGTGCCAGCAAAACTTAACTAGTGCTTGTCGCAGTACTTTTACGAATATTTAAAAGGGTCTGAATTACGCCTGGCTCACCACTGTTAAACTGAAATTAACAGCAGCATGTTACAGAGACAAACTGTACAGCTATATATTCACAATAGTTGACAGATTTATTAAAACAAGCCGACCAAGCACTAATATGATCATAATTAAATTTTCTTTATAACACAGATATAACAGACATACTGCACTTCCTCAGCTGATTCGGACTACAAAACTGTCCACCAAAAAAGCATTACACAACCACTTTTATAGTTTCAAAACTTTCTCCTTGATTAAAACATTTTCCTGTACTGAAGCCTTGCCTGCACCCTTATCTCAAGCCACATAAAACCAGTTCTTAGCATGCTGAAATGTTCTTTAATTGATAGGATAGTTTGTAACTTTTTTCTGTTATGTTAGCCATTTCCCTTTAGCTTGAATATCGGTGTACATCCAACTGTTTAGGATATTTCAACAAGCCTCTATTGTTAATGCCATTTGTTACAAAAACATTTAGAAGTATATTTTTTGTTCCACAAAAACACATTCTGTTAAGCCAATGCATCACATGCTATTCTAAAAATATCATACTGCTGTTTTGATTACCAAGCCTTTGTTAAGGTGAAAGAAAACAAAAACATTCAGAAGTATAATTTTTTTTTGTTTTACACAAGCGCATTCCGTTAAGCTAATCATTTAGAAATACAACACGTTATGCAAGCACATTCTTGTTATTTCTTCCTGCATTTGCAGGCTCTGTATTTTTTACGATATTTCTAAAATATCACACTGTCACTATGAGAGACAACAGTTTTACCAATATATGCGGTTACTGTGAGAAAAGCAGTTATATCAAGTCACATACATGCTATTTTTATAGGTTCATAGGTTCATACTAGGCTATCTGCCCTAGGGCATTTATAAGCCTAGCCAGAATGTGTTTGGCTTTTGCCACCCATTTTAAATTTATTTTGCTATGCCCTTTTTCGAGGTTAGTATACTGTGCCTCTGTCTAACAGTGACACAGAAGTGATACCCGGGGTAAACCTACGATCTCCCATCCACTCATCAAGATTCCTCTTGAAGAGAGTCAATGAGGGACTCTGCCTAACCTGGACTGGGATTTTATTCCAAAGTTAAGGGAGCCTCTGGGTTATGAATCTGTCCCTCCAGCATGTCCTATTTATTTCAGTGCTGAGGTTCAAGTCTCTCGAGTGCGTAGCTCGATGGGATTTGGATTTTCTGAGGTGCAGCATGTCCATTAATTCCGGGTTGGACATGGCTTTATACGTCAGGCACAGATCGCCTCTGAACAGGCGGTATGCCACTGAGTAGAGCTGGAGTTTCTTTAACCGGGCAGCATATGGCATCTGTTTGAGCCCTTTGATCCTCTTGGTGAGGTACTTTTGGGGTCTTTCCAGTTGCTGCAGGTGTCTGGTAAGGTACATCCCAAAAGGGGCATTGTACTCAATTATGGGCCTGATGAGGGATGAGTAAAGAGGCACAATGGCGTCCCCTGATCTAGATGTGAATCCCTTCATGATTAGGTGGGCTATATAAAATGTTTTTCTAACCACTTTGGCCACGTGGTTGTCAAATGAGAGATTGCCATCAACTTGGGTCCCCAGGTCCCTAATTTCTTCTGTACTTAATGGATTACCACCTATGTGGTAATTTGTGGGCACTTTGTTTTTGCCAAAGGGGATGACTATACACTTTTTGGCATTTAGCTTGAGGCCATGGCTCTGGCACCAGTTGTGTGTTTCTATGAGGCCCTTTTGGAGGATGCTTGTGTCGGCTGGAGAGTCGATTATGGCGCCCAGTTTGCGGTCATCTGCGAACTTGGTCAGCCACAGTCCTTCCGTGTTGGCCTGTACCTCTGAGAAATATATACCTAACAAGAGAGGTCCCAGGACTGAGCCTTGTGGGACACCACTTGTAACTGGTTTGGAGTCTGACATGGCTCCAGCAATTCTAACCATGTGGGTTCTGTCCTTGAGCCAATTTGCAATCCATCTAGTGACATAGGGGTTTATATTTAAGCTGGTGAGCTTATCTATAATGCCCGAGTGGGGTATTGTATCGAAGGCTTTTGCGAGGTCCAGGTAGGCTGTGTGGACCACCTTCCCATCTTCAATGGCCTTGGTGACTGTTTCAAAGAAATCAACCAGGTTTAAGAGGCAGGATCTGCCCTTAAAGCCGAACTGGGTAGGATCCAGTGTTTGTAGGTCCCCAATATCTTTATTTATGAGGTCCATGATGATCCTTTCCATAGCTTTGCAGACCAAGCTAGTCAGAGGGGAAAAGGTTTACTTTATATAATTTTATCAATCACTGTCCCCTTACACTGAGTGCTTGAGTGCTTGATGTCTTCCCCTACTATGGACTAGGAGGGAGAGCAGCCTCTCCATCCAGCAAAGGCATACACCAACTGTGTGGTGCATAACCTTATGCAATAACCCTGGCGTCTCCAGGTAGGTGATGAAATCCCCATCTCCACCACTACTACTGGAGGGTACCACAGCACTAGCTGCTGGGGGAATGCTACCAGAGGGTGCAGGCAGTGCAGGGGCAGCAGAGGCAGTGCTGCCAGGTTGGGTCCCAAATGTGCTGGGCATCGGTGCTGGACCTGGTGGAGCGGGGGTAGGCTGACCCACCTGGGGTGGCCTACTTCACTGTGCTGTGAAGTATTTAGTAATTTGATGAAGATATTCTGACAACACAATAAAAAAAGAAATAAGGGTTGGGTGAGAGAAAAAAAGGGATAACATTAGTACCATCACGTGACATACAATGCACTATCATGATTACACAACTACTTTACTTGAACTATTACATTTAAGTCCCATCAATTACGAACTATAATTACTTATTGCTCAAAGTAATCCTTACAATGTGCATATACTGCACATATGCTTGGTCCAATTATACTGACTACAGTTAACAGCAGGGCATTTATGCCACCTGTATAGAGTTTAATTTACGTAATATTAATGAAGGAAATGTAGTACTGTATACTTGCTACTCCTAGCATTTGAACCCACAACCTCTGACTACAGTCTTACACTTCACTCCTAAAGTTGGTTACAGATTTATGCATGCATACTTCCTTTTACAGTTAGAATATGCATGTTCACTTTGCTACTACTGTACAGAATATAAAAAAAACTATCAACTTTTAAAGCTACAAAATACTTGTGTTGTGCTGCATACATACCACTTGATTCCCTTAGTCTATCCAGAAGTTCAGCATGAGCCTGTCAATTCAACTCAATGTTGAGAATTAGATGTGAAAAGAAAACAAAAGAGCATTATGCATACCAGTCATGCCTGTATTTAGATTTCTAGGTATTAAAAGTGTTTTTATTAGCATACTTACACAACTCTGGGAAGTCACCCGTTTGAAACAAAGTCAACCACTGGTTGAGCATATCCCTCCTGCACCTTTGTAGGTTACTTGAAGTTCGCCAGTATGTGGGATGCCAGTTGCACTGGATGCAGCCTTAGTCAAACTACTCCAAGTCTCAGACGTGTACTGGCAGCCACAATAATCCCATGCAGAAGCTTTTGGCTGTGGCACTTTACCAAGAGTCCAATAAATATCCTAGACAACCCACCTCTGCACCCTAAACTGGGCACCTTCCCCTCTAACGCCAAACATGTCCAAATACCAAAAGCAGAGCAATGGCAAATGATGATTTCCTGCCAATTCTTATTATTACGTTTACTGGTGGTGTGCAAAGAGAAATGACATCAACCACATTTGCCCAATGTTAAGCGGAAGAACAGCAATGCTAAGCAGGGAGGAAATACATTTTTGAAAATGGAAGGTTAACCTGACACTTGACATTAGTTTGATGGGTGTCTGCTGTTGTAACTGTTAGGGGAGTTAACTTTGCAGGCATGCACTGGAAGCATAAATTCCTTGACCAGACACATTTTGTTTTGGTTTTATACAGTGATAAACCTGATTTTTAAAGTGTGGGATTCAAACCTATGCATAAGGGAAAAAACATTTTCTTCCACAAAGGTGATTTTCCATCCTCGTCACAGACATAATGCTCAGACAGTCATGAATCATTCATAAATATAGCTGACAGTTTGAGGTGTTAACCATGGATGTGTGTGACCTGACAAGGTTCTTGTATATAGATTCATGTGTGTATGTGTTATTTAACTGTGAAGGTAATCCAAGTCCAGACAGCAAAATTATACTTAAAGAAATATCGGTCATAGATCTGAAAACACAATAAAGGTGTCATATCCCTTATACATACAATTCATATAAGCTCCACAATCTGAAGAATTATAACTGGTATTGAACAGAATATGAAATGGAACAGTAAAAATGTCTGGAATGCCCTGTATTAGAACCCTGGACCCTCTGTATGGCAGACCTACACTTACGCCTGTTGCCAAAAGAATGTTGAAATAACATTTGTATATTTTTCTATTAACTGCTATAAACTAGACTGTCACAACAGTAAAAATAAGTTGCACTTCCTATTTTTGAACCCAGAACCATCTGTATTACAACCCTAGACTTACACCTGCTACCACAGGAATAGTTAAATGACAAGTTTCATTCTTAAGTTTTGTGTGTTAACCTAAGCACAACGCAGCTTAGTGTGTTTGCGGGTGCCCAACAGAATTAATAGAATGTATCGGTCTTAAACTACTGACTGCATCCTGTCTACAGGTGTTCAATGGCTGCAAGTGTTGGGGAAGCTCGCTAACCACCACGCAATGTTGTTTAGCTATGCTGTGTGACAGAAAGCAAAAACTGCAACAACATATCTCTTTTGACTTTTACACTGTCTACACCTGGCTGCAGGTGTTCTGTCTGCTTCCTGTGTGGGCTAGTAGTCCAAGCTAGGCATCTCACAAACGAGATGAGCACAGCTAAACCTGGCATTCATTATGTTACTCTGTTTCCCTTGTTTGTGCTAAGCCATCAGAGCAAACACTGGCATAAAAAAAAAAAAAAAAAAAAGGAAAATTAGTTAAAATGAAGAAAAACAAACAATCTATAAAATAAATACTACATTTCTTCTTGGTACACATAAAATATTCTTACACAGGTCTGGATTTGAACTCCCACTCCAATGAACCTTCAGAATACAGTAAGGGTGTCATATCCCTATTTACTGCACAAACAGCTTTGCAGCAGGGAACTGAAATCATACTGCATACAACCAACTGCAACATCATCCACAGTACTAACAAAACATATGACAGTTGTTTGTACTGTAGCTCACAGAGTGATCACACAACAATTTAGGACTATTGCTTGCAGAAATGCAGCTCTCTCTTATTTATCTGTATTTGTTGCTCATTCTTGTCTTATCTGAGCAGTAATCTGAGGCATGCAGTCTGAAAGGTATTCTGTATCATTGTCCTGAAAATGTGTGAGGATAGTAAATGGCAATATACAGTTGTCAACAAATAAAGGGGAGGTTGGATGTTAATGAACAGAAACTGTGCAATGTTTGCTGCTTACTTACATTTAAAACCTTGATACAATTACTTCTATATTTTGTACGTCTAACCTGGCTGCCATGCCCATTGGAAGTAGGACAGTCTGAACTGATGTTGTGTTTTCCTTCTCCCTACCAGTAATAATTCACAGTTGCAATCCATCAACAACAAACACTGAGGGAGTGACTGCACTAGGTTTACATCTACTACGTAGATCCAAGTAATAAGGATTCAGCAATTCTAATGAGTTCACACCTCATTTGCATCTTCACCGTCCTCACAGCCCTGAATCTACACCATAAAAAGGAAAATGTGTAGCTAGGGAACCTGAAGGTGAGGAGACTTGTTTATGTGGATAACACAGAAGAGGGTTTTACCTTGGGATACATCTGCACAGAATACTACTGTCCTAGATAAGATATGCTTACATTTTTCATCTATATACTGCATATGCTGAAATGTCATTAAGAAAAATCTGTTAATTTGTTTGAGAACTTTCAAGAAAACAAAAAGTTTTGTAAGATGTGCAATAATGGTTTCTTATATCCATCTGAGCCCATCAACCTGTCCAACAGTGTATGCAAATAACACAAAAAGCTGGAGCTAAACATTTAACAAAAAAGATGCTAAACATAAAAGGTGGAAATATTTTTTAATACAATGATGCTTTCTATAATGTCTTTAAATGTTAGTGGTCTTACAGATGGATACAAAACAAATTAGTGAACTATATTTAAAAATGTAGACTACAAATAGCTATGTTACAGGACACTCACTTGGAAAGAACTGAACATGTGAATTTGATAAAGAAATGTTTTTAGGATTTTTTTTCAGTGGAATATCTGGGACAAAGGAAAAGAGAAGAGTACTTATATTAATTGCAAGAGGAACTCCAATAGTGACAGAAGAGGATAAACAATAATGGCATATTTGTAGTGCTAATGGACTACTGGCAAGGGAAGTGGATTGCACTGGCATGTATTTATACCCCACCTAAAACTGCTACAATGGAAGTTAAGAAAATTATGGAAGTTTTCAGCAAGGAATATTACTTATAAGTGGGGACTGGAATTTGATTTGCAGCAGTGAAGGTGTCTGGTGGGGCAAGTATAACGAAGGAGGGTGGATTTTTGGAGAAATTCATGAAAATATTTGTCATGGAAGATGTGTATTCAGTAAGAGGAGTTCAGAGTGAATTTACATATTATTCCTCAAGACAAAAAACTGGGCTAGACTACACAGAATTTACATTTCACAGGAACATGTGCATTTAATTGAAGGTCTTGATACGTACCCAATAACTATTTAAAATCATGCTGCAATTGTGATGATATGGACAAGTGCCTGCATAGCCATCTGGAGTTTTGTAAAGAATTATATGTTCTTTGAATATCAAACTGACTTATACAAAATGCTTGTAGTACAAATGTATTAGAACTGTAAGTCATTTGTATATCAAACTGATTTGTACAGATGCTTGTGCTAAAAATGTGTTTGTGAGGTTTGCTTGTGTTAAAATGTATCAACAGTGCACTCTGCTGAAATGAAAAATGCACATGTATTATTGTTACTAAATTAAATGTATATGCTTTAATAGAGAATACTGGGACAGCAACGGTTAAGGAGCAAGCTCACTAAGAAAAATAATGGAAATGTGAAGGAGATGTTAAACCATTAAATGCCCCCCACAGTGCTGAACAGGACTGGAGACACTAGGTCTGGGGAAAGCCTTTGTCAATTAGCTCAGTAAAAAGAGAAGCCCCAAGCACGACCATAAAAATTTTGATGAGTATTATAGCCATCTATACTAAACTCTCATCTAATCTTCATAGGGGAATACTGAGAGAACTTAAGATTCAGGTGACCAGATGAGGTCATACTGCCAGTCCTCATGGAAATTACAATGTTACAAAGGGAAATATCAAAGTACTGAGTATTCTGTTTTGGGGAACATGACTAGAAAGACCCTCACCCACAGCATCTTGCCTTGCTGTAGTAAGAAATTTAACTAGGGAACAGTAATTATTTCAGATTAGTCAGGAATATAGTGAAGGTTAGTTTAGATATTGTTTTCCTGTATTTGTCTGAGTCTGTCCATCAATGTTCTTTTCAATATTTCCTGTGATCTGACCTCTGTGGTTTACTATGAATATATAAACGGCCAAGCGGCTATAAAGACTGCAACTCCGGTTTTATTAATAACAATTTAAAACTTAAAGCGCTTTTCGTCTGTTAGTACACATACTTCTTCAGAAGACACCGTGACATTGAATAAAACTTAAATAGTCAGCAGCTAAAAAAGTGCGGGAAAGTTAATTAAAATCAATTAAACAGCATGTACCTTAACTAGAACCTTGATCTTTTGTGTAAAAGTACAAAACTCTTACTTAAAACCATGCACGATGAATACACACTAACCTATAAATACATTTAGATAACAGCAAGAATGAATACCGTTTCACCAACATTAACATAACATAAATACATTCTTGTGTACAATGTTTTAAAATAAACAACTATCTTTGTAAGCTTTTAAGCTTTAATATGCTCATAACTGAGCATGATTCATTCAGACCTGGAAAGCTAAACGCATTTAGTTTTAGCTGCCAGATTAGTGCCAATTCAAGTTTAAATGAAGTTGGGCCAACCCTAATATCATTTACAAACTGGTCAATAACCATGAATTTGAACTGGTGTTGAAAATTCGAATGGACATGTTTTGATAGAGCCTTGTCTATTTTATTATGGTTTATGGCATAAATATGCTCATAAATTCTCACGGAACCTACGTTCCGTTTTACCCACATAGAATGCTGGGCGCACTACACATCTAGCTAGGTAGACAATAAACTTAGTGTTGCAATTAAATTTAGATTTCACCTTGTATTTATGTCCATCAATTTCAAAGTTAGTGACGTATATAAATTTACAGCAATTACAACTTTCACACTTAAATGTGCCCGTGATTCTAGGTACCTTCAATTGACGTCTTTCCAGGAGTGCTTTTAGATTACTCCCTCTCGAACACTATTGATGGTCCAGTGCCAAACAGTTCAAACATTTCATTGTTAGTTCTAAATAAATCCCAGTTCTTATACAATATTCTAACTATGTGGTTACTTTGGACATTAAAAGTTGTTATAAAACTACATTTGAAATGTTGTTCTCTCTGAGTTGAGGGATCAAAAGACGAATCTATTGGTTCTATGTCCAGGGGAGTCTCGCTAATGTTAGATGACAGTTTGACTGATAACATAGGTTTCAACAATGATTTTTCTCTTTTACGAGTAACCTCCTCTATCAGAGACTCTAATAACTCTTCAGGGTAACCTCGGTGCATAAATATACTCTTCAAGTAGCCACATTCCTCAAAGAAGTCCGTGTTCAAAGTTGAAATACGCGAAGCTCTCACCAACTGACCTTTGACTACGATCTCTTCTGATGGAAGGGGTGGCAACTTGAAAAATGCAAAAAAGAATTGGAATAAGTTGGTTTCCGGAAAATTTTGGCTGTGTAAGATCTTAACTCTTAACTAACCAGATGTCCAAGTAGGAAATAATAAGAAGTTATGTCTTACCATAACGTTCCATGTTAGTTGTCTTCTTCTCGCCTTCTTTCTTGCTGGATGGGTTCGGAGCCGATCCTCGGCTCCGACTCTGCCTATATTATAGCTCGAGAGCTATTTTTACCAGCTCGAGGTAGCCCTATATCCCACAATACCATGCGCTAACTCCCCAGATCTCGTTTGGCAGCTAAGACATAGTATCAAAAGTAATATTATAATAGTAATAATAATATTATAATCCTCTTTTACGAGTACAGATTACCTGCTAGTAACACTAAGGATACCAGGAAAGACGCAACATATTGTATCTCCAGAAATGGAAGGACTCAGAACTTCGAGTCTATCCAGGCTAGGGGGCAGGAGGGAGGGACGCAAGAAAGAAGGCGAGAAGAAGACAACTAACATGGAACGTTATGGTAAGACATAACTTCTTAATGTTAAGTTGTCATTCTCGCCTTCATTCTTGCTGGATGGGAGAGCATCCCTAGCATCTTAGTCCTGGGTGGCTCAATGGAACAGACTCCTGAGTACAGTGGAACCAAAATCAGCTCTATTTCTGGAGGCTAGATCAAGCTTATAATGGGCAATAAAGGTATGTTTGGACGCCCATGTAGCTGCTGCACAAATGGCATCTAGAGGTAACCTTGCTTGAAAAGCCGTTGGAAGTTGATAGTGCCCTGGTTGAATGAGCTTTAGGCCTAGAGGGTAGTTGCCTGTGTCTCAACTCATAGATCAAGGTAATAATAGATGTCAGCCATCTGGAAAGAGTAACTTTCGATACTGGACGGCCTTTCTTGTCTGCAGCATAAGAGATGAAGAGCTGGTCTGATTTTCTGAATTGTTTTGTCCTGTCAAGGTAATACCGTAATTGGCGATGAACATCTAATGAATGTAATTTTTGTTCAGCCCTGTTGGTATAGTCTGGGAAAAATACGGGCAAATCAATGGAGTGGTTTAGATTTGCTTCCGATAACACTTTTGGTAGAAAGAAAGGGTTCGTTCTGAGAGTCACCCTATCTTTATGAAAAGCCAAATAGGGAGGACGGACAGACAAGGCTTGAAGTTCCGATACCCTTCTGGCAGATGTTACAGCTACTAAAAACAGCGTTTTCCAAGAAAGAAGTTTGAGGGAGCAAGAAGCTGCCGGTTCAAAAGGAGGTAGAATTAGTGAAGTTAGAACTAAATTCAAATCCCATTGTGGGGGTGGATCTTTAACTGGAGGTCTGAGCAACAAAATGCCCTTGAGAAAGGCTTTACAGAGTTTGTGGGACATAATATTTGCTTCGGAGAGTCCAACATGAAAATTAGCAATAGTCGCTAATTGTACCCAGATAGTGGCCGATGATGACCCCGAATGAAAAAGCTCCGCCAGGAAGTCTAGAACCTCATGAAGGGGTGCATGGAAAGGATCTAAGGATCTAGTTTGTGCCCAGTGTGAAAAACGCTTCCATTTCCTCTCATAAGTCTTCCTAGTATTGGACTTATGGGAAGCCAGAATGATCTCACGAACAGGAGGAGAAATAAGGGGAAGCCTGGCTATGGCTGGAAGTGGGGCAACCAAGCTGTGAGGTTGATCGAATGTAGAGACTGATGCAGCTTGCCCGTGAGGTGGGTCAACAGATCCGGAAGGGGTTCCAGATGCCAAGGCTGTTCCAGTAGGTATTTGTGCAGGAACGGGAACCAAACTTGTCGAGGCCAAAACGGGGCAATGAGGATCATTTTGGATCTCAATGCGGTTGCTTTCTGAATTAGTTGCGGAATCAATGGAAAAGGAGGAAAGGCATAAAGCAGACCCCGGGGCCAAACGTGAACAAGAGCGTCTGAGGGGCTGGCCTGGTAGAGGGAAAAGTGTGAAGAAGTCGCGGCACTTGCTGTTTTGCGGAGTTGCGAAAAGGTCGCAGCAAGGCTGGCCCCACTTCCGAAAAATTCCGTCTACTACCGCTTGATTTAGAGACCACTTGTGAGGCATGAGGATAGTTCTGCTCAATCTGTCTGCTATGACATTGGACTTCCCGGGGATGTGCGTTGCTATCAGAAACCGTTGAGATGAAATCGCCCATTGCCAAAGTCTGAGTGCTTCTCGACAGAGAGGGTAGGACTTTGTTCCGCCCTGCTCGTTTATGTACCACACCACAGACATATTGTCCGTTTGAATTGCTATAGTCCCCGTGGGAAGAGAGCTCTGAAGGGCCTGCAACGTCAAAAGCACCGCCCTCATCTCCAGGACATTTATGTGCAGGTGGCATTCTGACTGTTGCCAAGTGCCCTGGACCGTCCTGCCCTGCTAATGCCCCCCCCCCACCCGATCAGGGAGGCATCCATTGTGACAGTGGCAACTGGAGGGGGGAGAACAAAAGGTCTGCCCTGAAAAAGTTGAGGGGACACCATCCACCAGGAGAGATGTTTCTTGCAAGATGGTGTTATCAAAATGTTGTGGGTCATTGGCAGCTGCTGAAAGGACCACTGAGAAAACAGCATCCACTGAAGAGTCTCATGTGGAAGCGAGCTAATGGAAGTAGAAGAATCGCCGCCGCCATGAGGCCCAACACTTTCAGCACTAGCTTGACTTGGACTCTGCTGGTCTGAAACAGGAACTGAACATTCCGCCTTATGTCTGTCACTCTCTGAGGTGGTAATGTTGCAGACATTTCTGTGGTGTTTAATACGGTGCCTATAAAGTTTATACATTGACAAGGCGACAAGGAGGACTTTGCAAAATTTATAGAAATACCCAGGCTGTTGCAAAGATGGATAGTGTAATCCCTGGCCATTATATGAGATCCTGTTTGGTGGTAGCGGAAATGAGCCAGTCGTCTAAGTATGGAAACACCTGGAATCCTTTTTGTCTCAGGTGAGCCGTGACCACTGCCAAACATTTGGTGAACACCCGGGGGGCTGTGGTGAGACCAAAGGGCAGGTCCCTGAATTGAAAATGACTGACTCCCAGCCGGAAGCGGAGAAACCTCCTGGAGCACCTGTGTATTTTTATGTGGTAGTACGCGTCTTGGAGGTCTAACGAACACATCCAGTCGTCTCTGCCCAAAAAGGGTAGAATGGACTGCAGTGTTACCATCCGAAATTTTGTCTTCAACACATAATTGTTTAACCTGCTGAGGTCCAAAATGGGTCTCTAATCTCCTGTCTTTTTTGGTACCAAAAAGAATCTGGAGTAGATTCCGGATCCTAGCTGATCTGCTGGGACTGCCTGGATGACTCTTTTGTTTAACAGCTTTTTTATTTCTAGCTGAGCCTGACCCCTCTGCGCGGGTGGTACGTCTGGTAGGGGTTTTGCGGTTGTACCAGACGGGAAGTGAGAGGAATTTTGTAACGCTCGGATATGATCTTCTGTACCCATGTGTCTTGAGTGATAGATTGCCAGGCTTCCGGGTACAGAGATAATCTTCCCCCGACTGCCTCCGAAGGCGGACAGTCGGGCAGCTTCTCAGGGATGCTGAAAGGGTTGATCAGGGAAGGATTCCCTGGAACCCTGGTTTTGTGGACCCCCTCTGCCCCTGGGGCGGCGTCTGTTATTATTCCCCCCTCTGCCTCTAGGGGGAAATTCACCACGTGCGGCAGGCGCGACTCCCTGTGGTTTGCGGAACCACATCTTTCCACCCCTCTGTCCCTTAGGATAAGGTCTAGAAGGCGTGGAAAAACGGACTCCCACGGCAGAGAGAGTCTTACCATCTTGCTCGCATCTGGTGAGGGTATTCTTCACCTGAGGCCCGAACAATTCCGAACCATCAAAGGGGGTGTTGGTGAAGGACGCCTTGAAGGGGTCGGCAAAATTACAGAGTCGCATCCAAGCGTGGCGTCTCAACGCAACGCCTGTGCCAGCGTTCTACCGCTCCATCGGCTGCATAAGAGATTAGCCGCATGGAGGAGTTAACAATGGAGTTCAGGGTAGCCAGCTGAGAGTTTATTTTGTCCTTAAACCCCGCAGCAGAAGGATCCTGTACCGTTTCACCCAGCTCTGTGAGCAAGTCTCTTTGAAGGTGGGTGAAATGACATAAATAGTTCAGCGAAAGCATAGAAAATGTCGCTGAAACAAAAGTCCGCTTGCCGTACCTGTCCATGGTCCTGGACTCTTTGTTAGGAGGATGAACAGGTACAGAAGGATCAGCTAATTCCTTCTTAGTGGCTGCTGCTACCACCATAGCATCAACTGAAACACCTTTGGTGAGAAAGGATTTGTCATCTGGTGCAGAAATAAATTTAGAAGGCCTCCTAGGGGTAGGTTCCATTGAATCAGGAGCCGCCCACGCCTTTCTAGCCACTACCTCCATTAGTGGGTCGAAAGGGGGAGACACCCAGGAGGTGGAAGGGTGAGATCCAAAGACGTGAAGGTAAACCGACTCGTCCTCAGAAGGTTTGAGCGTGGACCAATTTCCCCTCTGTCTTAGGATCTCCAGGATGTCTGAAAAGGAGACATCCTCAGAGGGGGATCTGGGGGAACCCTCTGACTCATCCAAGTCGGTGTCCGACGTGACAGACTCGGGGGAGTCTATGCTTCCTCTTGCACTTTCTTTTCCTAGGGGGTTCCCCTGAAACTTCAGGGGAACCCTCGGAAGAGGAGGAGACACCCAAAGTGGGTACCTTACGTTTTGGATCTCTGCTGTCGGGTATAGGAGGGTGGCCAGAGACCGTAACAGGCACTACAGAGGGAGGAGCCGCAGAACTTAACCTTGGAGTGGACACTGGGTCCAGCACACTCCTCATCACCTTGAAGGCTCCCCCATCAGACACCAAAGGTAGCTCCGGCTCCGAAGAGGCTGGAACCGCCCTCGGAACAGACAGAGAAGGCTCCGAGAATGATGTCGGGGCCGAACTAACCAGAGCCGAAGCTCCGAGAGGGAGAGCGGGGTCGGACAAGGGTCCGATGCCACTCGCCCCCTCGGAGCCGACAGTGGAGTCTCGGCGCCCGGACCTCTCCATGGATGGAACCAATAAAGAGGTCGGAGCCGACTACACCGGAGCCGAAGGAGGTGGTACCGGCTCCGACGTGGGCAAGGTCACGGATCTGACGAACTCCGGCTCCGAACTCGAGAGAGGAGTTGGAGGAGGAATAGACAACTGCATCGAAGGAGCCACAGTCTGGTGAGATGGGCTCTGAAGCATTTGGGCCAGTGCCTGAGACTGAGTCTACTGACCACCCTCTCGATGTCGTGATCGGAGAGCCTGGAAGACCTCAATGAATGAGTCCTATGACTCCGCTCCGATAGAAGGGGGGACCTCGGAGCCGATCTGACTGACTCTAAAGAAGGGGACCTAGAGCGCTTGCGCGCTGGGGTCGGCTCCGATGATGGTTTCGAAGCGGAACCCACTTTGCTCGCCTCGGAGCCAGCCGGAACAGAGGTCGGAGCGTCTCGACAACACCAGCCCTCGGCTCAGAAGCTGGAGCCGAGGGTTTGGCGGTTTTTGATGACTTCCCCGAGCCAGACTTAGATGGGGAGTCATCAAGCTTTAACAAGCCCCTTAGAATAAGCTTGTTACGCCTTTCCTGCAGGACTCTTGAACTAAATCCATGACAAACGGAACAAGAGTCCTGCAGGTGTAAAGGCCCCAAGCAATAGACACAAGTGTGACCGTCTGTCAGACATTTTCTGACAGCACGAGTCACACTTCTTGAATCCCGAAACCTTAACGTCTTTGGACATTGTCCTAAGACAGTCACACAATCAGCACACACACTCACTCACTTACACACAAGGGGGAGATGAGGGGACTGATTAAAAGAACAACACACCCACACACACACAGAGGTGAGTAAAAAGAAAAACTAAGGCCTGTAGGCCTGAATATAAAAGTTAACTACAGGGGTGGGTAGGGCTTATGAAACAAACTCTATAAAGTAAAAAATCGATAGTTATTAGGCTATATTCCCTACTTTTGTTTCCCATCTCAAATATTAGAAATTTGTTGAAAAATATCCTTTACTGACCTGAGCCGGTAAAAAAAGCACCCTCACAGCGAAGCAGCAAACGAGATCTGGGGAGTTAGCGCATGGTATTGTGGGATATAGGGCTGCCTCCAGCCGGTAAAAATAGCTCTTGAGCTATAATATAGGCAGAGTCGGAGCCGAGGATCGGCTCCGAACCCATCCAGCAAGAATAAAGGCGAGAATGACAACTTAACATCATCAGTGCTAAAATTGTGCATAAACTGCAAAAAGTCTGTTGAAGTATTAAACCTTTGAACTGGAACGAGATCAGAAGGCCTATAATCAGGGCATCGCATATCCATCTGAGGCGCAGGCAAGGCGTCCAGGTCAAGTACGTAGTAATAAGCAAAAAGTAAGTCAACATCAAATTAATAACTCGAATGAGCAACAAACGGGGTCAGTTTGTTGATCATACACCAACCACCAACAATCATAATTCTGGTGGGTTAGATGATCTAGATCACTTTGATGACATGGTTTCAGATACTACTAACCATGATGAAATACGTAGGAGTGAGAGGTTGCAAAACGCTCCATGTGTCAATTATAATTACAATATGAGGCAACCCAGTCAATACAGTCACCAGCAAGGGGGTTTTCGGAAGGACAGTGCATTAGGGGCCAAACTTGAAACAGCAGAGATTCGGTACAGGCAACAAGAGGGCACAGAGCTCCAGCAGGGAGCGGAATTAACAGTTGTGGAAGACCTCTTTGGTGTTAGTTTACAACCCACCGTAAGAGGGTCTTCCTCTTCCTTCCCTCCTGTTGAAGTCAACAAGGTCGAGCTGGGCATTGACCCACCAAGTAATCCTGATTTTTCAATAAATAATGTTCTCATGAATTCAACTTTTCAACTACCTCCTGAATTACCCAAGGTTATTTCTAATAAAGATGGTGACTTTAAAGTGTATAACTTTTCGATCAGTGAAATTTCTGGTGACTTGGTTGAAGTTCTGGCAAAAGGTTACACATATGTCCCACGTCAACGTATGGACATAGCCAAATCTATCATGGAGCTTAAAATGTACACAAGGAAACTAAACTTTCAGTTACAATTCACAAATTCAGTGGACAATGTGTTTAGAATTCCAAGTACATACAATCCTCCATTACATCCTTTACTTCAAACATTTGAGCAACTTTGTGAGTTAGATTTTAGGCACGTGGTTACTTTTAAGAACAAACCTTTTAGTACTGAGGTTGATTACGCTAGTGAATTAGAATTAGTGAAGTATATACAAACACAGGATGTATGTGTCTGTAAACCCGATAAAGGTGGTGGTTTGGTTGTGTTCGACCAAAATTGATTACACTAATCGTATGTATCTTTTGTTGAATTGTGATACTTACCAGCAGAGTTCTAGATCAGATACAAATAGAGCATACAATTTGATTAAAAGTTGCCTGAACGATTTGTTTATAGAGGGACGAGTTGACCAAGCAGTGCTTAACTACATGACTACTTTATTTCCAAGGTATCCATCCCTGTTTGGAATCCCTAAAATACATAAAGATTTAAATAACCCACCTATGAGGCAGTTAGTCGACAGTAGAGGTTCTCCTACATATGCATGCTCAAAGGTCACTGACACGATGTTACAAAAATTTGTTGTGCTAGAAAAACAAATATGTAAAGACTCTTGGTCTTTCTTGTCTAGTATAAATGACATGGAATATAGATGTGACTCGAATTTAACAATTGATGTCAAGGATTTATATACATGCATTCCTCATAATGTCAGTATAGAGTGGGTAGCAGCAATAATGCGCAAACATGGAGCACCAAACTGGGACATAGCCCTGATTAAAGAATTGTTGGATCTCACTTTATCAAACAACTATTTTATGTTTGACAACAATGTTTTCTTACAGAAAGTAGGATTAGCAATGGGTTCCCCTTGTGGAGCCAGTGTGGCCAATATAGTTATGGCCCACTGGGAAACCAATTTTATACTTAATGATGTGAGCTTATCAGAGAGTATTTTATATTATACTAGGTTTTTAGATGACATCTTTGTATTATTTAACGGAGATGAAGTGAAAGCGACCAAATTAGTTCAAAGGTTTAATACTTCAACAGACTTTTTGCAGTTTACACACAATTTTAGCACTAATGTTATTTCCTACTGGGGCATCTGGTTAGTTAAAAACAAAGAGTGAAGATCTTACACAGCCAAAATTTTCCGGAAACCAACTTATTCCAATTCTTTTTTGCATTTTTCAAGTTGCCACCCCTTCCATCAGAAGAGATCCGTAGTCAGAGGTCAGTTGGTGAGAGCTTCACGTATTTCAACTTTGAACACTGACTTCTTTGACGAATGTGGCTACTTGAAGAGTATGTTTATGCACCGAGGTTACCCTGAAGAGTTATTAGAGTCTCTGATAGAGGAGGTTACTCGTAAAAGAGAAAAATCATTGCTGAAACCTATGTTATCAAACTGTCATCTAACATTAGTGAGACTCCCTTGGACATAGAACCAATAGATTTGTCTATTGATCCCTCAACTCAGAGAGAACAACATTTCAAATGTAGTTTTATAACAACTTTAATGTCCAAAGTAACCACATAGTTAGAATATAAGAACTGGGATTTATTTAGAACTAACCATGAAATGTTTGAACGGTTTGGCACTGGACCATCAATAGTGTTCAAGAGAGTGAGTAATCTAAAAGCACTCCTGGAAAGAAGTCAATTGAAGGTACCTAGAATCACAGGCAAATTTAAGTGTGAAAGTTGTAATTACTGTAAATTTATAGGCATCACTAACTTCTTTGAAATTGATGGTCATAAATACAAGGTGAAATCTAAATTTAATTGTAACACCAAGTTTGTCTACCTAGCTAGATGTGTAGTGCACCCAGCATTCTACGCAGGTAAAACAGAACGTAGGTTCCGTGAGAATTTATGAGCATATTTATGCCATAAACCATAATAAAATAGACAATGCTCTAGCAAAACATGTCCATTCGAATTTTCAACACCAGTTCAAATTCATGGTTATTGACCAGTTTTGTAAATGATATTAGGGGTGGCCCAGCTTCATTTAAACTTAAAGAATTGGAACTAATTTGACAGCTAAAACTAAATGCGTTTAGCTTTCCAGGTCTGAATGAATCATGCTCAATTATGAGCATATTAAAGCTTAAAAGCTTACAAAAATAGTTGTTTATTTTTAAAACATTGTACACAAGAATGTATTTATGTTATGTTAATGTTAGTAAAACAGTATTCATTCTTGCTGTTATCTAAATGTATTTACAGGTTAGTGTGTATTCATTGTGCATGGTTTTAAGTAAGAGTTTTGTACTTTTACACAAGATCAAGGTTCTAGTGAAGGTACATGCTGTTTAATTAATTGATTTTAATTAAACTTTCCCGCACTTTTTTAGCTGCTGACTATTTAAATAAGTTTTATTCAATGTCACTGTGTCTTCTGAAGAAGTCTGTGTACTAACAGACGAAAAGCGCTTTAAGTTTTAAATTGTTATTAATAAAACCGGAGTTGCAGTCTTTATAGCTGCTTGGCCATTTTTGTTTTAAACAGTTTGTTTTGCTCCAGTGTTTACTATGAATATATATTCAGTATCTTCATGCTCTATTATTTATTATTAAATATATTTAAAACTTTTATTGTGCCTGGTCCTTGTAGAAAGTACTTAACTTTTGAGAGAGCTTATATTTATTTGGCGATACTGTGTGGGCCACTCCAGGAAGGCCTAGCTGTCGTGGTCAACTAGTACAATTTGTACAAGTATTACACAGTACAACTGGACACCCCTTGTTAAGGGCCTAGAATGGCTGACTGAGTGTCTGTGTAGAAGGGGGAATACTACTAAACCTATGCCAGCCTATCCCAGGTGTGTGTGTGTGTGTGTGTGTGTGTGTGTGTGTGTGTGTGTGTGTGTGTGTGTGTGTGTGTGTGTGTGTGTGTGTGTGTGTCCTACATGGGGCAGAGACACAAAGCACTGGGTTTAATGAGAGGATGCTGGAGGACTTGGCTTTGACACTCGCCTGAGGACCTAACCCTACAGCTATACCACTGGGAAGTCTTAGTGGAGACCTGGAGGGAGACAGGTATAGAGAAATCCAGAACCCTAGCTGAGTGTAACTGGACTCGGACACTCAGTTGAGGACCTAACCCTACAGCTATACCAGTGGGAAGTCTTACTGGAGACCCGGAGGGAGACAGATATAGAGAAATCCAGAACCCTGGCTGAGTGTATTAACTGTGTGCTCTTAAGGAAATTGTGCTTGATGCAGAGAAAGGTCTGCAATACTAAGTGTATCCACTGGTATTCCAAGTGCATGTCCCTCTCCGGTGTCAGTGGTGAGGATTCGGGCTCCTTGATTACTGGCCCAGCATGGGGACATCACATATTGGTGGCCATGACATTTTAGTAGCAGTGGTGGGCATCACAGCAATAATATCTTAAATAAAAACACAAGGTAATGAAATAAAAACGGGATACTGGTGCTTTCCCACCAATCTGTTGAAGAGAGAGGAATTTAAGGAATGGGTAGTGGAGATTATTCAATAGCTATTCAAGAGGATAGAAACTACTTCTGAAAATATAGCTAGATATTTGGATAAAATTAAGGTGGAGTTTAAAAACAAGATGAAAATAAAAGAAAGGGAGCTATGGTTAAGAAGCAACAAGAATTATTTAGAGGGACTGACAAATAGTACTGCAGAATAAGGGGAATCTTACAGAACAAGAGGCGGCTCAACTGCAGAATGCAAGAGAAAAGGGATTACCTTGATAATATACACAAGTTTAGAAAGATTGTGGTTAAGCAACTACTTTTTTATAACACTAGAGCACAAAAACTTTTAGCACAATGACTCAGGCAATAGAAAGTAGAAAGGGCCATCAACAAGCTTAGGAAGCCTATAACGAGGAAGGTAACAAGAGATCCTGTTGAGGTAATATAAATATTTTGGAATTTCTGTGAAAGTCTGCATAAAGCAGAGAAATATGGAAATCAAGAAAAAAAAAGATACAAATACAAATGTTTATGGAAGAATTAAATATGCCAAGGTTACAGGTAGATGCAGCTCAATTACTAACAGTTAGGAAAGTAGATGAGATAAAAACTGTGATGTATAGCAATCTACAACAAAGTCCCAAGGAATAGATGGTATTCCTGTGGAAGTTTGGAAGCAAGGAGGGAAAAAACTGAAAGATATGGAAGTTTTTTTTAAGAGGAGAATTAAGTATTGACATCCTGGAAGAAAGTAGTGCCAGCTGTAATAGCTAAAGAGGGTAAAGAGCTATCGGATACAGCTTCATGCAGGCCCATTTCAGTGCTAGGCTGTGAGTGTGGAGTGTTCATTTCTGTTCTGGCTGGGGGAGTGGATCAGTGTTGTTTTTTGGGAGAGGGCAGGCATTTGATGGCATTAGTGGTGTGTTGGTGGTCCAGAGAGGGGCAGAGTGCGAAAGGGTGCCATTATTGTTGGTGGGTCTTTGTTCGGGAGGGGCATGCTTGGCAGAGTGGGCTGGGACTTTGAGCAGAGTAATGGAAGCATTTGCATTTCCTGAAAAAATGATAAAGTTGATTAGTGGGATATAGGAGGGATAGGAGGTATAAATTGAAATGGTGGGGTCCTCCCTGATAATTTCTGCTTGAGCAGAGGAACCAGGCAGGGGTGTCCTCTTTCCCCTTTGCCAATCATTCTAAATATAATGCAAATAAAGTAAATAAGGGACTTAGAAATTCAAGGATATAAGTGGTATGGTAGCCAAGAAAAGATGGCTTTATTTGCAGATGATATTATTTTAAACTTGACAAAACCAGAAAGAGACATTACAGTGTTGTGGATCACTTTGAGACCGTTTCAAATCATTTCAGGATACAAAATTAATGAAGCTAAAACAAAGGCAATAGCGGTAAATTATGTACCCTCATATGAATTTGTTCAACAATATCCATATTTATGAGGACATGACAAAAATTTATTTATTTTATTTAACATTTGTTTATCAAGAAAGTCTCTCTATGACAGACCCCATTTTCAGTGGAGGCATGGCGAGAAATGCTCCAAATGCAGATCTTTGGAATGTGGGTGGAAACGGCAGCACCCAGAGGAAACCCAAAGGAATGCAGCGAGAACATGCAGACTCTGCACAAAAGGCACCCCAGCCAAGAATCAAACCGGAGACCCTCTTGCTGCGAGACGATAACACTAACCGCTACATCACTGCACCACCCAAAACTAAGCATTTAGGAGTATGGATTAAAAATTATTCTGGTGTGGCAGCTAAGGATATGTGGGAAGAGACCAAACAAAAAGACAATACAAAAACTGAGAAAACTGAAGCTTTGTTATATGGATATAGATAGTAAGATGCAAGCAGTTAACATTTTTATTCTCATTAGTCTTATACACAGGTCAGGTTTTTATCAACCAGAAAAAGAAGTTGTGGATACCATTAATAAAGCGCTGAAGGACTTTATCTGGGAGGGGAAGAAGGCAAGAATCAAGTGGGATAAGCCGATTATTCCAGTAGAACAGGCCAAATTGGAATCACCTGATTTGAAGGGCTACTTCAAAGCTACACAGTTAAGGTTCCTATACACAGCACAAGCAGAAAACTATAATTCAAAATGGAAAGGGATGATGCTGAAACAGGGGGAAAGCTCAGGAAACAAGGAGAGAAGGGGATTTTGGATGCAGACCTTGAAGGAGAATAAAACAATAATCATATAGAATATTATACTTATAAAAGTAGCCAAGTTTTTGTTTCAGGAACAGCATGTCCCTGAAGAGACAGCTTTGTTATAAAAACGCAAGGAGTCATTATATACCACTTTCACATTGTGAAGGGGCATCCCCTTGTAGGACTTGTAAAGGCTGTAAATTTATCCACTTAGGATGTACTTTCACACACCCCACACAAGGTTTTGTGATTGAAACCTTGTTCTTTGTGGATTGTACCACCAAAGATTTGATCTATTTTGCTTTTTGTATAGAGTGCTTTGTGTATTATGTGAGGAAGATGAGCATGCTTTTTAAATATAGCATCTTGGAACATGTCAATAATGTTAAGAATAATAAGTTGAACAATGCATTAGCTAAGCATGTGTCTGATTTAGGTCAGGGGCATAGACTGAATGTTAAAGGTGGTGATTCTAAGAACTTCACAGAAAGAAGGGAACAGGATTGGATTTGTACACCTTAGTGCAGATAAATTTCCTGGTATTAATGAGTGTGTGTCTTTGAAACCTATGTTGAAAGCTCAACCACTCCCACATTGATGCCCTTAAACTATAGATGGCAGTCAATTTTTTACTACACATTTTTTATTATTTTTTACAATTGTTTTTCATATATTATGTATTATATGTTTTAGCATCTTCTATGTGTATTCATGCGTGAATGGGCGTGCCTTCATTGAAGGTTGTGCATCAGGGCTGGCAACTCGGCACGTAAAAATCCACTACCAAACATTAGCGGACCGGAGTTCCGCTGTGGCGACCCCTAACTGGGATAAGCCGAAAGACACAACAACATAAGTTTTAGAAATTTATAGTTTATATATTTTTTTATGTTTAAATGTAGGCTTATAAATTTTTTCACATTAGTTTTTTGAATGCTTTTTCTGATTGTTCTTTATTTTAAATAAAGTGGAATGGTGGACTATCATTAGGTCTGAAGTAGCGGTCTTAGGACGGTGAAAGCGCCTACCATTCTCAGTATATCTTGCATTTATTAAAGCTTTTTTTATTTGTTGTTTTAGCTATGGTGTTGGTCTATTTTTAGTCAAACGGGGGGCGGGGGGGGGGACTCAAGAAACAAGGAGAGAATGGGATTTTGGATGCAGACCTTTAAGGAGAATAACTATGAACATACAGAATATTATATCCATAAAGTAGCAGAAAGTATCCTAAGAACTAAGCCAACATGGGAATGGAGAAAGGAGATTCTGTCAATAGGAATGACTGCAATTAGAGATACAGATGATATGCAAGAGGGGGTGGAATTTATTGGAGAAAACTGGCAAAGGAACCAAGCTATTGGGAGCAAATAACTAGAGAGGGAAATGTGATAGAATGGGAAAACGCCAAGAATTTATCTGGACTGCAGGTTAGAGACTGCCTTCCCTATCGAGGATTGATATCAAGAATATAGGCAGAGAAAGAAATAGGGGGGGTCCCAAATGAAAGATCAGCACTGGTAGAGTTTATAGTATAATCTAGAACAGAAGCTGCCATTAAAAAACGAATACAGCATATAAAATATTGCTCTGATAACTATAAAAATCAGAGGAGGTTAGAAAGGATTGGGAAGATACTGGATATGCAATTCACAAAGAAACAATGGGAGGATATATGTACGTCTCCCAAATATGCAACAAAATCTAGAAGATTTAGGATTTTTGCTTGGAAATGTTTACATAGATATTTTAGACCCCAAGTAGACTCCAGAGTATTTTTCCTCTGGTAGACAGCAAATGTTGGAGGTGTGACAGGAAAGAAAGAAGTAACTGGGAACATATTTGCTGGGAGTGCTGTAAGTTGGTGGACTTTAATGATTCCCTGTGGGTTGCACTGTCAGAGATGCTGGGTGGGCAAACTGGTGCAACAAGAGAGACGATTTTTCCTCAGGTGGATAGCAAATGTTGGAGGTGTGATGGGCAAGAAAGAGGTAGCTGGGAGCATGTTTTTTGGGAGTGTGGTGAGCTGGCAGACTTTTGGGATTCACTGCAGACCGCTCTGTCAGAGATGCTGGGCAAGTGGGTTGGACTGACTGGGGAGATGATTTGCTTTGAGTTACGATACAGAATTGGAATTGCCTAGACATGGTAAGGCCTTGCTGTGTCTATTTATGGTGGCTGCCAAAAAAGCAATTACTAGAAAATGGAAATCAAAATCTAAAGAAACTCTACTAGAAATAGTGAATATAGTAACATAGATAAAACTGGAAAGGAGATCTTTACACAAAAGTATGAGGAAGCTACATAGGAAAAATAAGGTAGAACAATACATACTGGGAGGAATGAGGTTTAAAAGAAGGCAGGACATAAATGAGCTATGTAACGTTTGAAAATGATTGGGTAGATTATAAGTGCTGTATAATGTTCGCAACTGTGTCAGTATGGTATGTGATGTAAAATGCTTGCAACTAGAATTGTGTTGGTGTGGTTTGTTTTCATTTATATAACTGTATGATTGCCTATGTTGTAAGTGATGGTTTAATAAAGATGTTTCCTCGATTAAATAAGGGGCGGGAATTGAATAATTTATGTAATGTTGCTTATATGATATACAACAATATATGTGAAGTATAATGTTTTATAATTTTTATAAATGTAAATCTGCCTGCGTCGCAAGGGTTAATTCAATAAAGGTGTTTAAAAAAATCTGGGAGTGCTTGTTTGGCTTGGTTGCTGTACTCTGCCTGAATATTGCTGATATCTGCCTCCATTTTATTTTACATTACAGTTTTTCATTTAAGGGATGGTTACTTCTGTACTCTGCCTGAATATTGCTGAGATCTGCCTCCATTTTATTTTACATTACAGTTTTTCATTTAAGGGATGGTTACTTCTATTTTTATTCTTGTATTACATTTGTTTTGTTTTTAAGTTTTCTGCTCTGATGGAGTTTTCAGAGATCTTGGCTAGGTCAGTTAGAAAAGTTAAAGAATTTCTTTGCAAACTTGTGATCAGCTAATTAGTGGGAGCAGCTGAGAAACACCATTCCTCATTTAGAAAGAAATATCTCTATTTAGCTGGAGTGCTTGTTTGGCCTGCTTGCTGTACTCTTACTAAACATTACTGATCTCAGTCTGCATTTTATTTTTCCCACCCACCTGTTGTATTCTTAAACTGGATGGCTTTTGAGATGCCCACACCTATTATAAATCTGATTTTAGACAATCCTCCCAGTCCCATCTAATCAGCTCATTCTACTGAGTAGAGAGAGATCATTTGGGAAGGCTCACCCCTTAGTTTAAGCTTGAATTATCTTATGTTTCCTCCCTTCCCACTTAACTGGAAAAAATGCACTTTATTCAGCCGTGCTTTTACTGTATTTGTGTTTCTTCCTACTTCATTACTTTATTTTTCTTTTACTGCTGGTTCTTAAAAGTGTTCAATTACATTTACTCTGCTAAATTTTTTTACTGCTTGTTAGATTAAAATGCAACTATTAATCTAAACTTCTTAGTTCTGGTTTAAGCACTTGGGCTTCAGGCCAGTTTTACATTAAAAAGGTTTGTAGTCTACACTCTTGTGGCAAAAGAAATAGATCACATCCTTCTAAGTATGCGAATTGCTGGTTGAAGACTTATAGTGCGTCTGTTATTCTAAGTGTCTTCGTTCTGGTTTAAGGGCTTGGACTTCAAGACAATTATTTTACATTAAGGCTTGTGGCCTACACTCTTGTGGGAGGAGATGGTAGCCTTTGCTCTTCTGAGCTGGGAGCTGCTGGTTGAAGGCTTAAGGTTCCTGCTTACATGAACTTTTTTTTTTTCCTGAAATCGCTGCACTTTGTTTACTGTAGCATAGCCTAGATTCAGACCTGCTGAATCTAGTTCTGTTTGTATAACTTGAGTACTAAACCAGGCCATCTTTTCTGGTGAGGATTCCCCTGCACCCTCGTGGCAGGAGTGTGCAGTTAGAACTCATCTGATTGAAGGTTGCTGGAACAAGGCACAGTTGTTTTTCCTAAAAAGTCTTTATTAAATTTACACATATGACAAAGGCAATATTACATTTATAGAAATGAAAAACATTTAGTTCCAAACCATTTACATCAGACACCATTGAAACAATTGTAGTTGTAAACATTATACATCACTTATAAACCATTCATTGTCAGTTAAGCATTATATGGCTCATTCAAATCCTGCTTCTTAATCCTTGTTCCTGCTCTGCATATATTGTTTCTATAATTCCCATTTTGTTCCTATGTAGTTTGCTCCTTACCTTTTCTAAAGATCCCAATTCCAGTTTTACATCTGTTACTATTCACTACTTCTAGTAAAGTTGCTCTAGACTGATTTCCATTTTCTAGTAATTGCTTTTCTGGCAGCCACCATAATTAGACTCAGCAAGACTTTACTATGTCTAGGCAATTCTAATTCTGTAGCATAACTCAAAAAATCATCTCCCCAGTCAGTCCAGCCCACTTGCCCAGCATCTCCGACAGAACGGTCTGCAGGGAATCCCAAAAGTCTGCCAGCTCACCACACTCCCAAACATGCTCCCAGCTACCTCTTTCTTGCCCATCACACCTCCAACATTTGCTATCCACCTGAGGAAAAACTCTTTGGAGTCTACTTGGGGTATAAATACCTATTTAAACACTTCAGGCAAAGATCCTAAATCTTCTAGACTTTGTTGCATATCTGGGAGTTATACATACATCCCCCATTGTCTCTTTGTGAATTGCTATTGCTTATTCAATCTCTCTTCACAATCCTTTCTCAACTCCTCTGACTGATTCTTCTAATTATCGTGCAATATTTTATATGCTTTACTAATCCTTTTTTTTAACTGCAGCTTCTGTTTCAGATTCTATTAAAAACTCTGCCAGTCCTGGTCTTTAATTTAGGAGACCCCTATTTCTACTTTCTCTTTGCCTATAGTCTGATACCAATCCTTGATAGGGAAGGCAATCTCTAAACTGCAGTCCAAATAAATTCTTGGCCTCTTCCCATTCTATTACCTTTCCCTTTCTAGTTATTTGCTCCCAATATCTTGGTTCCTTTGCCAGTTTTCTCCAATAAATTCCAGCCCACTCTTGCCTATTATCTGTATCCCTGACCACAGTCAACCCTATCATCAAAATCTCTTCTCCATTCTCATGCTGGTTTGGTTCTTGGAATACACTCGGCTATTTTATGAATATAATACCATGTATGATTTTGGTTGTTCTCCTTAAGCGTCTGCATCCAAGATCCCAATCTCTCCTTATTTCTTGAGCTTTCTCCCTGTGTCACCATCATTCCTTTCCACTTTGAATTATAGTTTTCTGCTTGTGCTATGTACAAGAGCCTTAACTTTGTTGCTTTAAAATACCCCCTCAAATTAGGCAATCCTAGTCTGCCTTGCTCTATTGGTAAAATCAGCTTAACCCACTTGACGCTTGCTGTCTTCCCTTCCCAGATAAAAGCCTTCAACTCTTTTTTTTTTTTTTTTTTAATTGCTATCCACTTCTCCTCTGGTTGATAAAAGTATGTCTGTCCTGTGTACAAGACTAAAGGGACTAAACATTTTAACGGCTTGCATCTTAGTATCCATATTCATACAATAAAACTTGCAGTTTCTCAATTTTTTTTTATTATCTTCAGTTTAGTCTCTTCCTATATATCCTTAGCTGCCACCACAGTCATTTCTAATCCATATTCCTAAATACTTAATTTTATCATGTCCCCATAAATATAGATATTGTTGGGCCAATTTGTGTGTGGGTACATAATTTACTGCTATTGCCTTTGTTTTATCTTCATTAATTTTGTATCCCAAGAAGATATGAAACTGCCTTAAAATGTTCCACAGCACTAATGTTCCTTTCTGGTTTTGTCATGTATAAAATAATATAGTCTGCAAACAGAGCCAGCTTTTCCTGACTACCATATCGATTACATCCTTGAATTTCTGAGTCCCTTATTTTCTTTGCCAATGGTTCAAAATATAATGCAAACAAAGGGGAAAGTGGACAACCCTGCCTGTTTCCTCTAATCAAGCAGAAATTATCAGAGAGGACCACACCCACTTTAAATTCTAGTCTCCGATCCGTCATATATTCTTCTAATCAACCTTATAACTGCATCAGGAAAAGCAAATGCTTCCATTGCCCTGCTCATGAAGTCCCAGCCTACTCTGTCAAATGCTTTCTCTGCATTAAGACCCACCAATAAAAGTGATACTGTCTTGCATTCTGCTTCCCTTCGGATCATCAATGTTCTGTTAATATTGTCAAATGTTTGCCTCCCCTCCACAAAACCACACTGATCCATATCTATCAATTTTTGTATCACATTTGTCATTCTTTTAGCCATTATAGGCATAAACACCAATTATGGTTTAGTATTGAAATGGGCCTATATGAAGCTGGAGCCGATGGATCTTTACCCTCTTTTAGGTATTACCATTACCACCGCCTTCTTCCAGGATGCTGGTACTTCTCCTCCTCCTCTTACAATACTGTTAAACAAAACCTTCCAGATCTTTAAGCTTTTCCCCTCCTAACTTCCACAGGAATACCATCTATTCCTGAGGACCTTCCTGTAGATTGGTTATACATAGGATAGGAAGGGATGAGTTAAAAATGGCTGTTAGTAATAGAGTCTCATCTACAACATTTAACTCTTCCACAAATATTTCCATTTGTACCTTTTCTTGATTTCCATATTTCTCTGCTTTATACAAATTTACACAAAATTTCCGAAATATTTTGAATACTTCTACAGGGTCTCTTATCTTCCTTGTTATAGGCTCCCTAAGCTTGGTGACTGCCCTTTCCACTTTTTGTTGCACGAGTTGTTGTGCTAGACGTTTTTGTGCTCTAGAATTATCAAAAAATAAACAGTTGCTTAACAGCAATCATTAGAAACTTGTGCACATTATTGAGGTAATCCTTTATTTTCTGTTTAGCATTCTGCAGTTGATCCTTTTCTTCTTCTAAAAAGATCCCCCTATTTTGCAATACTTTAACATTTGTCAATCCCTGTAAATAATTCTTATTACTGTTTAACCATATCTCCCTTTCTTTTATTTCCAACCTAGTTTTAAACTCTTTTATTTTATCCCACTCCTTAGCTAAGTTTTTGGAAGATAAATCTATCTTCTCTAGCACCTCCTGAATTAACTCCACAACCCATTCCTTAAATTCCTCTCTTTTCAGCTGGCAGGTGGGAAAGCACCAGTGTCTCATTTTCATGTCATTATCTTGCGTTTTTATTTTAGTTATTATTGGTACATGATCTGAAATAGTTATTGGGTGCATTTCAAGACTTTCAATTAAATGCAAATGTTCCTCTGAGATATAAAATCTATCTAGCCTAGCCCAGTTTTTGTACCTCGGGGAGTAATATGTAAATTCAATCCGAACTCCTAGTAATGAATTCACATATTCCATGCCAAACACTTTCATACATTTTTTTCAAAAATCTACCCTCCCTTGTTATATTTTCCCTTCTAGGCCCTCCAGACACATCTTCACTGCTGCAAACCAAATTCCAGTCTCCACCTAAAAGTAATATTCCTTGCTGAAAGCGGATCATTTCTCCTAGAATTTTCTTAAGCTCCATTATAGCAGTTTTAGCGGGGGTGTAAATGCATGCCAGTGTAATCCTCCTCCCTAGCCAGTAGCCCCTTAGTGCTATGCATCGTCCATTATCTTTTTCCTCTTCTATCACTGTTGGAGCTCCTCTTGCAATTAATATAAGTACTCCTCTTTTCCTTTGCCCCAAATATTCTGCTGAATAACCATCTTAGAAACCTTTCTTTATCAAATTCATATTCTCATTTCTTTTCATGCATGTCTCCTGTACCATAGATATTTGCACTCTACATTTTTTAATACAGTTCACTACTCTTTTCTACATTTCTCTGCAAGATTGAAAGACATTACAGAAAGCATCATTTTATTGTATAGTTATTACCACCTTTTATATACAACTGCTCTTTTGCTAAATGTCTAGTTCCAACTTTTATGTTACATGTATTTACTGTTCTGCAGGTTGGCCTTATAAAAGTTGTTTCATGTCATATCCACTTACGCCTGTCACATCTTACATAATTTTTTAAAGCCTTCAAACAGAACAAAACCCCCCAAAAAACCCTCCTAAAACCTATGAACTTTACAATAACACACAAAACTATGTACATTTTCAAATACTGAAGTTTTTGCTTCCCAATAAGAACATAAGTTCTAAGTTGATAGCTACACAGACAAGCTAAAGTTAACCAAAAAGAAAGGTTAGTCATGCTAAGGCGCATGGTACAGCCTGTGCTATTGGTGTCATTTGTTTTTTTTATATTTATGTAATTCTCCCAGTTGAGATAACACTTGAATGCTTTCAGTAAACACTTTCTCCAAGCCATTTCTCTTTATCAAATTGTCTTCTACTGACATAAAAACCAGAAACAAAACTGCTAAGGGTACCTTGTTTATAGGTTATCAGAAAAAAAAGCTTTACAATATTAAATATTCTTTTTCATTTACATAATTTGTAATAAACTTGTTACTGGATAATGCCTAGGGTTTTCACCCAGTCATTTCCCTATGCAAGCATGGGGAAAAGCATAATGATTTTTCTTTTGTCATACTCTCTTTACCAGACCCTTCCGCTCCCCCACCCCTCCATCTCCTCCCCTCCTCGTTTTTTTTCCCATTGCAGTGCCTACATTTCTCAAAACTGAACAAAGAAAAACAGAGAAGGGTGAACAAGTAAAAAAGCACCAGTTTACATTAGTATGCCCACTGCATTTAAAAAACCTAAGAGAACTTTATAAAGTCTAACTGGTTTTGTGTTATCTTTAAAGCGGTTACACCTGGGAAAACCCCTGATTATTTTCAGGGAACATTCTGTACTAGTCCATTTCTCTGTTCTTTTTTTCTTTTCCCTCAGCCAATCCCCTTCCACCAGGCTGTCTCCAGTTTTTGTTTATCAGATTGTCTCCATGGAGGCATGAAGACTAGCTGCAGAAATGCTACTTCGTATGAACAAGGCTCGGTTTTGAGCTTTTTTTAATTCGTTAATTTGTTTAAATCAGTTTGCTCTCGATTGCTGCACAAGCACCACGTCGTCTATGTGGGTCTGAACTTGTTTGCACATTAAGCACTGCCAAGCACTGGTGGGCACAGTTGGCGGTTATAAACTCAAAACACTTTTGCCCGCAAATTTTCCCTTAGTACTCTTCTGGTGCTCCAGCCATACGTTCTTTTGACTCTCCCTCACTGACAGGTGATTAGGTACCAACACAGATCCTACCCACTAGCCCTTCGTATTTTTTGTCCACTTCTCCTGTCCTCTACTTTACCTGGTCCTTCGTGTCCTCTCCCTGTTTTCTGACCACATCAACTTACCTAGCATTATGGACCAACCTGCTCAACATGAACATATCCTGAGGCAATGCAGCAACTGCCTCATGTACACAGACAACCCACTTCTTCTAGTCCACACAAATTCATTATGTGAGAGCTGCATCTATATCAAGAACCTAGAATCCAGGCTCTCTCACTCACGAGTCAGTTCATCTGATACTAAGCAGGATGTCAGCATGCACACCTCATCTACTGCACCTACCAAACCAACACAAACCTACATATGAGGAAGTCCTTACCAGAAGCTTACCTAAACGGAGACCTCCCAAACACAAGCATGATTCACATAATTCATACTCTGCAGAATATAGTATACATAATATATCACACACCAGTGCCTAATCAGTCAAGTACCCAAGGCATAACACAAACAAACATCTTCATCATAGGCAACACAATTTGGAGACACACAGATGTCCCTCTCACCAGGTTGGATAAGGAAAAAGTCACAGTCAGCTGTCTGTTATGTGCCAAGATCCACCGCATCACACACGCACTCAAGTCTCTCACAACAGGCACTGTTATGACTCAGTCACAATCCACGTTGGTGTGAACAGCCTGAGACTTACCTCATTGGACTATATGAAGAGAGGGGTCTATATTAATTCGTCAAAAGCTATTTTCAGCGAACACCTATTCAAAAAAGTAAAAACAAACCTCCAACGAGCTTGACTGGGAAGCCTTCACAAACAGAACAAAGTAGCAAAAAAATGAACAAAATCCCGGTGACAAGGCTGAAGTAAAGTCCTTTAATAAAACCACAAAATAACAGGTAAAAAAGGTGAGCGCTTTCACACAAAGTGCTTCTTCAGACAAACATTTCACATAACAAGGCCACATTATATACAATTTAAAACAAATAAATTAGCCTATCAAATGAAGGCAAAAATTATCTAGGTAAATCCTTGGACTTCAGCACAGGTTTTAAAGAAACCTTGTCATAGAGTCCAAGTTTCTGGTCAGCAAAGAGCTTTAAAATTCAATGCAACTCTCTCTCCTCCCCCCCGTGAGTCCTCAGATACAACTTCTACAGCCATAAAACCAAAACTATGCATTAAGTCAGACTCAAATACATGTTTTGCCAAGGCATTGGTAGAATCACCTTTCCTAATTGCATAAGTGTGTTCCCTAATCCTTTCATAAAACATCCAGTTAGTCTTCCCCAAATAAAAACTAGTACATTCTTTGCAGGTGGCAAGAAAAAGCAGGTTCTTAGTTCTACAGTTCATAGAAACAGGGTGTTTGAACTCATGTGATGTGTCTATATGACAGCAAAACTTACACCGCGCACAAGGGCGAGTCCCCATAGGGGTCTGTCTAGTGACTACAGCCTCCCTGTTGTCCTTATAGCACAGACGTCGCTTTAAAGACTTAATTTTATAACTAAATGTGGGTCTCACACCCACTAGTTTTTTTATGCGGTCTTCTGAAGTTGGAATACCCCAGTTGGAAAAAATGACATCTTTACTATGTCTAATATCACTAGTATAGGACAGGGTCAGAGGTGTCTGCCTCCTACTAGACACAGTGGGTCCTACTTCATGTCTGTCTTCTGAAAAATCTGGTTATCCGATGCTACACATACCTTTGTCTCCACTGGTGTGGTTCCCCTCGGTTTGCCCTGGACCTAAGTTGAGTATGACAGAGGTTGCAGAGTTCCTGTAGTGTCTCTATCCACCCTGTAGCGTTCTACAATTTACATGTGATGCAGATTGTGATAAGTTAAATGGGGTCTGAAAACTCTTCTTTTTAGCTGTGTTCTATTGTCAGCAGCAGCACAGCATAGACTTCAACCTATTGCACATACACATGAATTAGAACAGCAGCCCCTAACATTCTGTGCAGACTCCTTTCCGTGGCTGTATTCCAACAGGTTTTGGAATTCACAGAGAAAACCAGCACTGAGTCTACACAGTAGCTTTATAGCTTGTTGAATAGCTTCTCCAGCTTGGATTGGTCGATTAGCATACAATTCTGCTACTTATGCTGTAATTAGCAAGGCATGTTGTTTACCTTGTTTGCACGGATCTACACACTGTGTAGAGTTGCTTACTGAATCCAAAACATTACCCTATCATGTGCACATCATGGTGCTACACCCATATGGTGAAAGAGGAATGTGTAGGGTTTATTGTATCTGCCCTGTAATGTTATTTTTTGCACAAATTAAATTGAATCATTAATTAATTCAAAAGTCTGTGCTTCTAGTTTACATTTGATACTACATGACAAAGTAGATTTTGGGTTATATTCCACTATGATATGATGCAGTTGTTACATTTTGGGTTAGATTCCTCTACGATGTATGCTGCAGTTGTTGCATCTGTTTTCATACACTGAAAATAAGAGTTATTCACCGTCTTCACAGAAACCATTATTTACTTAATAAATTGCTTGCTTTTACTACGTACTTTCTATGGTGATATTGTTTTCACTGGGACTCTACTAGCCTACCATAATGCACATGCAAACTACGCAGCTATGGTAAAGGACAATGACTTGCCATGGGTAACCAAATCTCACCTGGATATGCCTTGAAATAATTGGTACTGTCTATAAACTTGCTGTGTGCTGGACAGGAGTTGCCCACCTTCACTACCACAACCACATCACAACGATATGCAACAGAATGTATACTGCTGTCTTTTCACATGTACTATCAAGGTATCTTAAAGTGATCTTTCCACAAACCCCACCCTCACCCAGTGTTCCACCCCACAACTGGACTACTTACCAGACCAGTGCCTCCTCTTCTGCAAATTCCTGGATCCACCATTGGATGTGTGTCCTCTTTTTTTAAATTATTGTTACTACTAGTATGTTGCTCATGTAGTGTGTTTTTTTGTTTAATAGACCATTTCAAAAATCACATGTGAGGAGCGAAATTCAGAAAACTGTATGAAAGGGTAAAACAGGCCTGAAAACAGGAATATTCCTCCAAAATGGGGCCAATTGAGAGGTATGAAAGGCTAGTGAACTCTTACCGTATATATATAGACTACAAGCCCTACACCAAACATTTAATGTACGTCAGTGCTACACAGTGTGATTCCAAAACATGTATGCAAACAAATCTGAGTGTGTATGCATGCCATCTTGCCTTAAGATCCAATGTCTTTATTTCAAGCATACTGCAATCTTTATTCGCTGAAGCATATTTTTCTCCTTTTCCAGGATAAACAGCTGCATTCCTTAAACTTACTGTGGTGGAGTCCAGAGGTCTTATCCAGTAAACTGTGTCTTGTGACCACGCAAACAGAGTGCTCTATATCTCAAGATGTATGGGTATACAGGGTTCAACGTGTGAACTGCGCAAGGCAGTCCTGCTATCATGGCAGTAATGCAAGTTGCCACCTTCTCCCTAGAACAATGATGAACCATGACTCATCTGAAGACTGATCTCTGTCATACCTGACAGCGTGGAGTATGAGGACCTGTTTTTTGTATGAGCCGTCATAGGAAGTTACTAGGCTATTGGCCCCGAGGCCCTTATAAGCCTAGCCAAGAGTTTAGCCCATGTTTAGACAAATCAGCACCTGATGTCCGAGTCCAGCAGGGACATGGGTGGAATCACATGGGTGTATTTTGTTTCCCATCCAGTTATCCAGGTTGCGCTTAAAAAGGGATAAAGAGATACTCTGCTTGACATGGAGAGGGAGTCTGTTCCACAGATGGGGGAGTCTGAGATACAAATCCATCCCGCCAACAAGTCCTGTTGATGTCAAAGACCATGTTGAGGCCACGCGTGCGGGTTACTCGAGTGGAGCTCGACTTGCAGATATGCAGCAGTCCCATCAATGTGGGGTAAGTGATCGCCTTGTATGCCAGACAGAGGTTACCTCCGAGGAGTCTGTATGAAATGGAGTAGAAGGATAGGGCTTTTAGCCTATCTGTATACGGTAGATGTTTGAGGCCCTGGATTCTCCTGGTGAGGATCCTCTGTGGTCTCTCCAGCTGCTGCATGTGCTTTGCAAGGTACATGCCGAAAGGGGCACTGTACTCAATAATGGGCCTTATAAGGGAAGAATACAGGAATGTTATGACCTTGTCCCTGGATAAGATACCCTTACTTATGGAGGTGGGCCATGTAGAAGGCTTTCCGTACAAAGGAAGCAAAATGATGGTCAAAAGTCAGGTTGCTATCAACCTGGGTGCCCAAATCCCTCACTACTGATTACATGCTTAGGACGTTGTTATTAAATGTGACAATTTGTGGGGAATGTCACTTCCCAAAGGGGATGATTATGCATTTTTTGGTATTCAGCTTGAGGCCATGTTTCTGGCATCAGTCATTTGTCTGAGAGAGACCTTCTTGGAGGGATCTCCACATCACTAGGGGAATTTATGACAGCACCCAGCTTGCAGTCATCTGCATACTTGGTCAGACATAGCCCACTGGTTTTGGTCTACACCTCAGAAAAGTATATCCCAAATAACAGAGGCCCCAAGACCAAACCCTGGGGTACACAGCTTGTTACGGGTCTACTGCTCGAGGTGGCTTCCCCTATATTGACTAGGTAAGCTCCATCAGTGAGCCAGTTTACTACCAATCTGGTGACATACAGACTGATGCTTAGTTGAGGGTTTATCTATGATGCTCGAGTGGGGAATAGTGTCGAAGCTTTGGCCAGGTCAAGGTAGGCAGTGTGCACCATCTTCCTCTCGTCCACGGCTTTGGTGACTGTCTCAAAGTAGTCAACCAAGTTTAAGACATGACCTCCCCTTGGCAAAGCCAAACTGTGTGGGATCGAGTGTTAGGTTCCCAATGTCCTCGTTAATGAGGTCCACGATAATCTGTTCCACAGCCTTGTAGATCAGGCTAGTTGGGCTGATGGGTCTATAATTTCCTGGATCGGTGAACGCTCCACCTTTGTGCAAAGGGATGACAGTGGCTGTCCTCCACTCAGCTGGGATGAAGCCAGAACTCGGGCTTTGATTGAATAGGGGGCTTAGTGGTGCTGCAAGTTCCTGCCAGAGTTCACGTAGGATGTAGCCTGGGATGTTACTGGGTCCTATAAAAGCTGTATTTTTTGCCTTTGAGAGAGCAGTGATGACCTGTTACCTAGATATAAGGGGAAGGGGCAGGTACTGGGGATGTCCTGATTTACTGATTGGGGGAGGGGGGGGACAGAGGGGTGAAGATTTTGCTGAATCTATCAGCCAGCAGGTTTGCTATCTCTACGGCATTTGTATATGTGGTGTCCTTGACCACCACTTCTGAACAGATCTGGGGGCTTCCTTTGAGGCTGCGGACATATGTGAAGAAGGCCTTATGTTTGTCTCTAGTAGATGTGGTCAATTTGGACTCAAACGTTTGCTTTGGAGGATTTCACAAGGGCTCTTATTTTCTTGTTCAGGCTAAGGTGACATTGCTTCCAATTGGGCACCTCCTCCTCCTTGGTCTTGAACAGCAATTAATTTTCCTTTTCTTAGAGTTTATTTATTGCAGATATCCACTAGACAGGTTTACTCTTCCTTGTGGAGAATGATTTAGTCCCGTCAAGTATTCCTGAGTCCATGCATCTATATAAATGCTTGTATAGTGCTTTGGTGTAGTTTTGGATAGTGGTACCAGTTTCTACAGAAGGGGAGGGGGCTGTGAAGCTGTTTATAGCATCCCTCAGGAGGGTGTAATCAGCTTTGGAGAAGTTTGTATGTCTTACCGTAGCTGGAGGGGGGGGGGGGGTTGGCAAGATGGTGACTTCAAAAGTGACCACTTTATGGTCGGATCTTACCAGGGAGGATAATACTGTAGGGATGCTACAGTGGTTACTCATGTTGATTAATACAAAGTCCAAGATATTATCACCACTTGTGGGGTATAGACTAGCTGTTCCAAGGCGTTTGCATTGAGAAAAATCGAGGAATCTCTGGGCATTTGTGTTCTGGTATGAGTAGTTCTTCCAATCTATGTTTGGGTAGTTAAAGTCACCCAGGATAAGGATAAAGGGTTAAATCTTGAGATACTCAAACAGGTCCACAGAGGTGGATTGGGCATCTTGAGTCGGATACGAGGGCCTGTAGCTAGCTATGATTTGAAAAGGGGTCTTTGTCAATGGTTAACTGCACCTGGAGCGTCTCCTGAGCGCCATACTGTTTGATCAGCCTAGAGGTGTGCATGTTTAACATAAGCACCCTGGAGAATATTAGGGTTCAGCCTAACACACTCATACTGGGTGGATTCAACTACCCCTCCATTAACTGGGAAAACTACTCATGTACCAATAAACTTGCCAAACGTTTCTTGGAATTCATTAATTCCAATGCCCTGGACTAGCTTGTTCTTACCCCCACTAGAGGTAGCAATATCCTTGACCTAGTCATTACTAACATGAGCGACCGCTGCTCTACACCAATAGTCAACTCCTCCTTGGTTAGATCCGACCACAAACTAGTCACCTTGGAAATCCACATCCCTCCCACCACCCCGCAAAGGTAACCACCAATAAAAACTTCTCCAAAGCTAACTTTGGGCTCCTAAGAACAGAGGTGGCTAACTTCACAACAACTATGCAAATGGAGAATAGTTGCAGGACTTGCCGAATCATACACCAATGCAATGTATGAACACGTACACAAATGCATGGATCTCACCATACCCAATAGAACCAAGATGCTCTCCTCCAAAAAAAGGAAGCCAATCTGGTGGTCCCCTGCCATAAACAAACTCTACAACAGAAGGAGGAAACTGATGCAGAATAAGGTGAAGTCCCAAGAGTGGAAAAACTCCCTTATCAGCCTCAACAAAAAGTTGAAATCCCTCATCAAATCCTCCAAAGCTAGCTATGAAAACAGAACTGTAGCAGATAGTAAAGACAACTACAAGGCCTTGTATAAGTTTTGTAAGGAATCTCCACGGCAATACCCAGATTTGCTATGAGCTACTGCACAATGGTACTTCCTATACAGAGCCAACAGATATTGCCAATATAGTGGCCAACAGATTCAGTGCCAACTTTACCCCCCCCCCCCCAGAGGACCAATCACAATGCCAGTAGACTGCCAGGCACTCAGTATTACTGCTGCACAGGTTAAAACAGCACTGTCTAAGTTCAAGAATACAGCTTCTATGGGACCTGACAATATCCCTGGGTGTGCTCTACATGAACTACAGTGTGAACTGGCATCTCACCTGTGTGCCCTGTTCAATCACCTCATCTCAGGCTTTGTCCTTGCCGAATGGCACACTGCTACAGTCATCCCTCTCTACAAAGGAGGAGTGACTACAGACCCTGGGAACTATCACTCCATTAACCTGATGAGTTGGATATGCAAAGCTATGAAATGCATCATAATGGACCTAAAACAAGGATATAGGGAATCTCCAAACTCTGGATCCCACACAGTTTGGTTTTGTGACGGGTAGGTCATGCCTGCTCAACTTGGTCAACTTCTTTGAGTCAGTCACCAGAGCTGTGGATGAAGGCAAGGTGGTTCATACAGCTTACCTCGATCTGGCCAAGGCCTCCGATACCATTCCCCACCCAGGAATCACAGAAAAACTCACTAAGCTAGACATCAACCCCTATAAATCACTAGGTAGGTTGCAAACTGGATCACAGATAGAACCCACAGTATGAAAGTAGCCGACTCCAAATCAGACTGCCGACCAGTCACGAGTGGAATCCCATAGGGATCGATCCTGGGTCCTCTCCTGTTTGGTGTCTACTTCAACTTCACTGAAGTCCAGTCCAAGACTAAGGGACTCTGGCTGACAAAGTTTGCAGAAGATTGTAAGCTGGGAGCCATTATTAACCCCCCAAGTGATGCTGACATCCTACAGAAAGACCTAACTGAGAACGACTGGTTTGGCCTTAAGCTCAATGCCAAAAAATGTGTCATCCTATTTGGGAAAAACCCAGTTCCCACAAACTACCACATCGATGTTAGTCCACTGAACACAGAAGGCGTTGAGATCTGGGAACACAGGCTGACAGCAACCTCTCCTTTGACCACCACACTGCCACTGTGATCAGAAAGTTCTTCTATGTGGCACATCTCATTACTAAGGGTTTTGCATCCAGGAAGGAAGAGGTCATTGTCTCTCTCTACTCTTCCCTCATTAGGCCAGTCATAGAGTACAATGTCCCATTTGGCATGTACCTCACTAGACATCTGCAACAAGTGAAGAGGCCGCAAAAGTACCTCACAAAGAGGATCCTAGGCCTTAAAATCTTACCTTATATGGACCGACTCAAAAAACTCCCAACTATTTTCTGTCTCATATCACCTACTTAGAGGTGACCTCTGCTTAACTTAAAAAGCCATGGCTGACCCAGCTCGGTTAGAAATGCTATATCTAAAGAAATCCCAATCCCTCCACACCACACGGTCCAGAGACCTCAACCTCATTACCACAAATCAACAGAACGTGCTGGAGGGACAGGTTCATAACAGTACAGTTTTGTACCTACCATAAATGTAGATGTTCGAGTGCTAATACAGCTGCAGTCATAACAGACGGGTTTTCCTGCCGCCAGGCGGGTCCTCAGTCGGCTGAATTCCAAAGTCTAGGTCCGGCGTCGGTTGTCGTCGCTTCTTCCCTGACGTCAGTGCAACAGGGGTATAAAAGAACCAGCCGACGCCATTTTCTTCAGTTTTTCTTGCCCCAGATGTCAGGTGCCCCCAGTAGGAAGGCAATACATAAATTTATGTAATAATGAAATGCAATATAATCAAAAAACAGTAGTTGCAAGCAAATACACCATAAAAGAATACCCCAATCAGGTTGTATGAGGAGGTGTTAGCCATTAGGCCTGTCCCAAGAGAGGAAGGAGGGAGGGAAACCTGGACTGCAGCTGTATTAGCACTCGAACATCTACATTTATGGTAGGTACAAAACTGTACTATGTTCATCGTGCATACAGCTGCAGTCAACTGATGGGTAGAATCCCAAAGCTAAAAAAGGGGTGGTAGGCACTAGGTGGAACTTGGAGGAGCTAGGATGCCCTGCAAGACTGCAGTGGCAAAGCCTGCTCTAGATTTGGAGTATAATGGTAGGTGATAGTGCTTGGAGAAAGTATGTACAGAACTCCAAGTGGCAGCTTCCAAAATATCTTTGGTAGGGACCCCCCTGAGGAAAGCTGAAGAGGTAGCTGTGGCCCTTGTGGAGTGAGATCTGATGCCTGAAGGTAGAGTTTTACCATGAAAAGAGTAACAAAAGCATATGCAGTGGGCTATCCATTTTGAGATTGTCTGTTTAGAAATAGGCTTCCCTTGAGCTCCTGTAGCATAGGACACAAAGAGTTGCTCTGATTTTCTGAAAGGCTTTTTTCTGTCCAAATAATAACGTAGCTGCCTGTGAATGTCCAAGGAATGTAGTAGTCGCTCCCCTTTGTTTTGAGGATTAGGGTAAAAGGTAGGTATGTGGATAGCCTGATTCAAGGCTACCCTGGATACTACCTTTGGCATAAAGGAAGGACTGGTCCGTAAGGAAACTCTGTCCTGATGGAAAATGATGAAAGGCTGCACAGCCATGAGGGCTTGTAGTTCCGAAACCCTGCGAGCTGAGGCGATAGCCAGCAGGAAGGCTGTTTTCCAGGACAAGTATTGCAGTTCTGTTGAAGCAGCTGGCTCAAAAGGAGGCAAGGTCAGTTTTTCTAGAATGAAATTGAGGTCCCAAGCAGATACTGGTTGTTTACTTGGGGGTTTTATATTCTTAGCCCCTCTGAGGAATTGTCTTAAAGAGGGGGTGAGAGAATAAAGGAGGATCAGTGTTGTATTCTGCAGAAATGGCTGAGGCATGGATTTTGATGGAGGAGAATGAAAGTCCACTGCTTAGCAACTCAGCTAGGTACTGTAATATTTGAGGTAAATTCAATATTCCAGGATTCTGGGCCTTTTTCTCATTCCAAGCACAAAAACGTTTCCATTTTGCGGAGTAGGCTTTTCTAGTAGAAGGTCTTCTGGCCTCCAAGATGACGTCCTGCATCTCCTTGGAGAGTAGGGTCTGTTGTGATTTTAAGGAATCTTCCATGTGGCTAGATTGAGTGTTTTCAGCTGACTGAAGAGTTTTGAAGTTGTGCTGAGTCAGTAGAAGAGGCATTAGATGCAGGATCCATGGTGGGGAATGCGTCAGGCTCCTCAGGAGTGGGTACCAGTGTTGTCTTGGCCAGTCTGGAGCAATGAGAATCATCTTTGGTCTGTCTGCTCTGGTTTTTAATAGAACTTTGGGCAGCAGAGGAAGAGGTGGAAAGGCATAAACTGTCATTGTTGTCCAACTGAAAGAGTGCGTCCACTTTCCAGGCCTGTGGATGAAAGGTCCTTGAGCAGAATTTTGCCAATTGGTGATTTCTGTGGGAGGCAAAGAGATTTATGTCTGGCCTTCCCCATGCTTGAATTATCTTTGTAAAGACTTGAGGATGCAACTTCCATTCGTGTGGGTCTGTCGTATTTCTGCTTAGGTTGTCTGCCAGTGTGTTTTCCTTGCCTGGCAGGTACTGTGCTTGAAGTTCGATTTGTAATTCCAGAGCCATGTTCCAAAGAGACATGGCTAGCCTGCATAGGGGGTATGAATGGGTTCCTCCCTGTTTATGTACCACATTACTGTGGTGTTGTCTGTCCTTATCAATAGCTGGCCTGGATGCAGTAGGTCTTTGAAGGCTATAATAGCATTTATTACTGCAAGCATTTCCTTTTGATTGATGTGTAGGTGCTTTTCTTTTTGGGACCATATGCCCTGAATGCACCGATCTGCCATGTGCGCCCCCCAGGTGTAGTCCGAGGAGTCTGTTGTGATGACTTGATTTGCTTGAGGCTTGCAGAATGGGAGACCTGTGTTTCTTTGGCATGCTTGAGCCCACCACAGAAATTCCTTTTGAAGACAGGGAATCAGTGGTATTATTGTTTCCAAACTGTGGCTGTGTTGAGACCATAGGTTTTTTAGGTACCATTAAAGTTTCCTCATATGCAGCTTTGCACATGGGATTAGTAGGATGCAAGATGCCATGAATCCCAGAGCCTGCAGGATTTTCCTTGCAGTCAGCCTGGTGAACGTTGCCAGTTTTCTGAAGTATTGAGTTAGTTGCCCTTGTTTCTCTGGCGTGAGGTAGGCCATCTGGGTGTTGGTATCCAAGCTGGCACCCAGGAAAATTATTCTTTGAGGGGGTATTAACCTTGATTTCTTTTGGTTGACTGTGTATCCCAGAGAATTCAACATTATTACAAACGCCAGATGTTTCAGAAGTATGCGCTTGCTGTCCGCTTGGATCAGGCAGTCGTCCAAATATGGGTATATTTGTATCCCTTGAAGTCTGCAGTAGGCAATTACTGATGCCAGGCATTTCATGAACACTCTGGGCGCAGTAGATAAGCCAAAGGGCAATGCAGAGAATTGATAATGTGTTGAACCTGCAAGAAATCTGAGGTATCTTCTGCAATCTTGTCCGATTGGGACATGCAGGTATGCCTCCTTGAGGTCCAATGTTACCAGCCAAGACTCCTTGCCCAGCATGGGAAGAAGCTGCTGCAATGTGAGCATCTTGAATTTTGGCACGAGTAAAAATGTGTTTAGGATGGATAGGTCCAAAATAGGTCTCCAATCTTTGCCCTTCCTTCGTACCAGGAAGGGTCTGGAATAAAAACCTTGACCCTGTTCTTGTGCAGGTACCTCGAATAGCTTTCATGTCCATGAGATCTGAAATTTGTTTTTGTGCCTCTGCCCTTTGATTGTGTGGCAGGGTTGGCATGCCTCTCATTTTTGGAAGGGTGTGAAAGTGGAATCTGTAGCCTCTGTCTATAATGTCCAGGATCCATTTGTCTTTGGTGACAATGCCAATTTTTCGAAAATAATGCCAGTTGTCCGCCTAAAGGTGCTGCCATTTGAGCCTTGCTTGGCATGCAAAGGGGAAAGTCATTGGTTCTGCTTTCTGAATGGCTGTGAACTATCCTCACCACCTCTTTGAGTAGGTGCTTGCCATTGTCTGCCTCTAAACGATCCTTGAGATTGCCCTCTACCCCTTGGGCGCCTGTATCTACCTCTTTGGGGTCTGTCCGTGGCTGGAAAGGACCAATATTTTGAAGGCCAGTTTCTACTGAAACGTGGAGGTTGTACCTGTAGGAAATCTTTCACAGTTTGCATTGATTTTGCCTTTTCCTCCATTTTCTTTAATACCTCCTCAGCTTTAACACCAAACAATAAATCTTTTTGCAGAGGAGCATCTAGTAATTTAGCTTTGACATGATCTGGTAAGGTTTGCTCTTTGAGCCAAGCATGTCTACGTATGACTGATCCTGTTATAGCAGCTCTACATGAGGCCTCTAAAGCATCAAAACCACATTGCAAGGTATGTTTACCCACTTGTTCTGCACTATGCAACAAATCCTGCAACTCCTTCAAGTCTGGTTGTTCAGGCTGTGACATTTTGCTTTTCAACTGTGATAACAGAAACTGTTGGTACTTCAACATATGGAACTGACAGTTTAATGCCCGCATGGTTAAGGTGGCCGAGGTGTATACCTTTTTCCCCCCACCTTTCTAAAGCTCTGGAATCTCTCTCTGAAGGTAATGGATTTTTAGCAGTGGAGGCCTTAATTCCCTTGGGACCCTGTGAAATAGTTTCTGGGTCAGCCGCATAGCTTTTGTATAGGAATTGGTGTGAATCAGGAACCCGGTAATACCTGTCAGGCTTGACTGGAGCTGGAGGTAAAGAATCTGGGTTAAGGCAGGCCTCTGAATACACATCATCTAGTATGTCTAAGACAGGAGGTATAGCCAGAGGCCTGTGCGGAGGGAGCAAGAGGAAATCCCTAAGCCTTTTCTTGGAGTCTGAGTACTCTTGGCCTTCCCAGTGGAAGTGTTCCCTTAAGGTATGTAAGGTTTCCCCAAAAGAGTAATCCTCAGGGGGGGGGGGGGGAGACAGAGGGAATGGACTCCCCTGCATCAGAATCTTCAAAAGGGGAGTATGAATGTTCCTGGTCTTCAGAATGTTCTGAAATAATGGAGGCCTGGTCCGAGGAAGGGGATTCTTCCTCCACTCTGGGCCTTTTGTCCGGGGGGGGGGGTTGAGAACCCCTGATAAGAGTAATTAAATCCTCAGCTATTTTGAGCATCTGCTTTTTAGGCATGGGGCCTTGAGAGGGGCCCTGTGGAGCTTGTCTTAGTATGCATGGCTGCTTTGGACTTAGTGAAAGCCTTGATGGAAAAAGAAGGAGAAGGCCTGAAGACACCTTGAGAAGTGGCAGGCCTGTCTAAACTCGGAGTTTCACCGCCAAGAGTGGCTTCGGTATCTGTAGTCGGGGTGTGGGCCGAAGAGCCTGCGACCTCGGGCACAGAAGACACCGCCAATGAAGTGTCATCGGTAGTCAGGGGCTGCATAGGCGCCTCGCTGAGAACCGGACCACCTGTAGTCGGCTTTGGCGTGGTGTCGGTAGAAGTCGTATGTCGGTCCTTATCTTTGCGTCTTACTCAAAACCGGAGTCGGAGTATCCGACGACATAATGTAATTAAACTTTTTGCCAAAATAGTGTTGGGCGAACTCCGCCTGACGCTTAATAGTGCGTCTGTTGAATGTAGCACAAAAACGACAGGCCGAGACGTCGTGGTCTGGGCCTAAGCAAGGAATGCAGAGGGAATGAAAATCCTTATGCGGTATTTGCTTCCCACATGAAATACAATTATTAACTTTGTCTGACATCGGTCTGAGGCAAGAAAAGTTTCAACGGGTACTTAGCTTTCAAGAAGACTTCGGTTGAAAAATATTCGTAATCTCAGGAGCTGGCCGACCAGCACTTGCGAACTGCTTCTGCTTCGGGCACCGCGCGGTAAGAAAGACTGGAGAAAATGGCGTCGGCTGGTTCTTTTATACCCCTGTCGCACTGACGTCAGGGAAGAAGCGACGACAACTGACGCTGGACCTAGACTTTGGAATTCAGCCGACCGAGGACCCGCCTGGCGGCAGGAAAACCCATCTGTTATGACTGCAGCTGTATGCACGATGAACATCCAGAGACTACTCATGCTATGGAATAGACTTCCCATACATGTCAAACAGAGCACCTCACTGGCCCTCTTCAAGAAAAATCTTGATGAGTGGATGGGAAATAGAAAATTCAGCCCAGGGATCACTCCCGTGGCTCTACTCGACAGAAGCACTGGAAACTAAGGTTGGGTGGCACAATGCCAGGGTAATCCTATGGGCTAGGCTTGTAAAGTCTCCAGGGCCATTAACCTAGTACACACCTATGAACTTGTATATTGAAACTTCACCTCCTTTGGTTTTACTGCCTGCAGTTTGGGGTCTGAATGTATGACAGGATGAGAAACCAGGGAAGGCTGGGGTGCTCTCCATAGCTTTGAACCAGATTTCTGTGACTGCACAGATGTCAGCATTTTCCAGGGTCAAGAATGCTTGCAATGAGTGCAGTTTCATATTTAGACTCCTAATGTTTAGCAGCATAACCTTTAATTTGTGTTTTGTTGCAATGTTTATGTTGGTAGTTTTAACCTCATCATTTTTCCTAAAAAAGGCACTATGGGGGAGACAAGAGCCTTTGCCAGAAACCTGAAGCCCAGGTGAGCTAGATGCAGGCCATCTCTGGCAAAGCATCGTGGTCTGTCGATCATATCTTCCCAGGCTGTCAGGTACTGGATTCCCCGGGAATGACACCAGAAACTAAGCCAATTGTTAAAGTCAATCATTTTCTGTTTGTAGCCGCAGTGGTGCAGCGGTACCGTTGTCGCCTCACAGCAAGAGGTTCTCCAGTTCGATTCTCGGCTGGAGCGCCCTCTGTGTGGAGTCTGCATGTCCTCCCCATGGTCGAGTGGCATTCAAATGACATGCGTAAATGGGCATGCCTTCGTTGAAGGTTGGGTGTCGAGCTGGCGCCTCGGCACCATAAAAATCTGCCGATCATTAGCGGACTGGAGTTCTGCTGTGGCAACCCCTAACCGGGAAAAGCCGAAAGAACATTGAGGCATCACTCTGGGTGATGGCAGAATGATGCTTAAGGCTAACAAAAGTAAATAATTCAGTCAACCAAAAAATAAAGACTGTGCAGAACACTGAACAGTTACATAAAGTGAAAAAAATATACTTATCAGCTCTATATTTCCACATTGTTTGAGAAGCATGCTCAGTCACAATGGAGCTTCTAGCAATGACATGCAGAAATTCACACAAATGTAATACTTTTATACCAGCAAGATAAAAGCCAAGCCTTGAGACAATCGGATAATCCAAAAGCTGTTATTCCAGTGTGGAAAATGTGGTATAAGTTCATTACAAACTCCCTGCTGCCCAAAGAGTTGTAAATGGACCACCTATGTGGAACAAGTTAGTTAAGTGCTGTATCAAATGCCTTAGAACAGAAATAAAAATTTCAGCACAGATCAGGAAACAAAATCCGGCCACAGGTCAACAAATACATAAATGCAGATACAGAAAAGTAAATAATTCAATCAAGCAAAAAATACAGACAGTGCAGAACACTGAACAGTTAGATAAAGTGCAGAAAATATACTTACCAGCTCTATATTTACAGACTGTTTGAGAAGCACTCTCAGTCAGGCACAATGGAGCTTCTAGCAATGATATGCCAACGGACTTCGGCTGGAATGTGTTCTACTGGCTGCAGGTAGAAGGGACTTTGGCGTGGAGAGACTTGTTGCAGCAAAGTAGAGTGGTTGAATCCAGGTCATATTAAGTTACATTATGTATGTTTGTGAGGCTGTATGTCTGTACTGTAAACTGTTACATATACCATAATGGTTTACACAAAGTAAAAATGACTATCACTAATTTAGTACGTGTACATGACCAGGAAGCCTGCTGTGATCTCTATACAAATAGCTTATGACATCTTTCTCTGCTATTCAGAATGCCAGATGGTACCAAGACAGACTTTAATGACACTTCTGAATTAGCCACTCATTATGACCATTACCTTTTCCATTCAAACTACCAGAGTGAGTTAAAGCATACTGTAGTTTCTCCTACAAACCTGATAGCCTTGTTTGGACAGTGATTATTTACTTTGCTTTCAACAAGGTAGAGAATAATCTCCCTATTATCAGGCACACCCACTTAAAATAATACAGAAAACAACACTACAAAGTGTCAATTAATACTAATCTTACACTGCATATCTCTATCGTGGTGTATGAAAATGTGCTCCACATATTCTTAACCTCAATGTGTGTACAGTACTTTCAGTAACATCTGGGAATGCTTCCATAGGCAATGTGACCATGAAGTGGCTGATTAGAAGTCTATGCATGCTAGCTGGTTTTTGGAGACATAGATGTCCTCTGAAAGCTGAAGGACACATCTCGGTTGTACAAGCTCAGTGGCTTGATAGGAAGAGAAACGGAGGAGTCGGAAACGAAGAATCAAAGGTGCACAGAGACACTGTGCTAGAGAAGAGGCAAACACAAAATGATTTACTGCAACTGCAACAACTTCAAAATTAAGTGTAATAAGAAGGTAAGCAGCCTGGTGACAGATTGTTAAAAGCTGGCTTGCTAAGGGGATGCAGTGATGCTAACTTATAGAAATGAACCACAAAGTGGCATACTGTACTTTGAAATACTGCAGGTCCTGAAAGATAAGTTTAAGAGAGGTGTGCAAGGGAAAAACCATTCACAAATACAAATGAGAACCCCTTTTTTAGACTGGTTGACATGTTTCTGCAATATAGAAGGGGGCTTCTCTTCAGCATTCTTTTAGTAAACATGGGATTCTGTTCTGTCCAGTGTTAGTGTGCAAATTTGAGAGTTAGTGAGGGGTCAAAGGCAACCCAAGGTATTTGAAATAAATGACAGTTTGAGTGTAGTTGCTGAAGGGGTCCCAACTTGACAATCTTTTTAAGTGGAATTTCCTCCTACTAGTTATTCCAAACCTGCTTTGTTCTTATCAGCATGTAAAGGGTGTCATTTCCAACAAACTATCAAAAGAATCAGAGAATAAATGGTGTAAATTATAACTGACAGCGGCTGCTGAGGGAGCTAAATTAGTAAGGACAATACTTTTAGGTGCAATAATGTTCTTCCAGGAATTCTGAATGAAACGTGATTTAATAAAGAAGGGCAGAAGATCAGTGGTCTTAAGACTGAACAATGAGGACTTTTTTTGTGGAGTTCCCTAGGCTTGAATTGGGTGCCATTTATTAGGGAGCTTTATGTGATTTTCAAGGTATCTGGAAAATCAATTAATGATGACGGTGTCTATGCTGTGGGATTTGAGTTCCATCAGAAGAGGGTGGGAAGTGGGGTCAAGAACCTTACACCAAGTTCCAGGGAAGAATTCTGGGTCTTCCTCCATCTTGCTGTACATGGCATTAGTAACAGAAAGAAGCACATCAGCCATGCTGTGTTTTGTTCTAAAACAAAAGACATGATGCGCTTATTAAGATAATACGATTTTGACTGGAAGAGTAGTTGGGAAAAGTCTACATTTGCACAAGTGTCACTAAGGATGGGTAGGAAGAAGACAGGATGAAAATCAGGCACTGTAAGTGATGAAACAGTGTTAAGAATGGGAATGATGGCAATTTCTATGGCTTTCCTAATGTTAGCAAACCTGTCAAGGTTTCAATTTAAGTGCACTTTCCCCAATAACAGCTCTTCATTTGCTGTACACCATAAATAATCACTGCCTGCAGGACTCCTATTTAGGCACCAACCGTGATTAAACATTTTATGGACCTTTCATTTTTATACTCGGCTGTATGACTACAAAGTTAGTTCATTTGAACAAGGAGGATATGCAAAAATGCCCACCTGCAAAAATGTTTTCACTTCTTTCCTTGTCTGTTTGAAGCTTCAAACATTTCCATCCTGATGAGTCATAGTGAAACAGTTTCTACAGTTAACTAAAAGTTGGCTGTTGAAAAGTTACAGATTAACAATACGAGTAACAGGAATTGATGTGATGGTGCTCTTGGCCCCAAGGAATCCAGGATAGTCTATTAACACCTGGTTGACCAGGGGAAGGAGTGGATCTGAGCATTATACTAATGGAAGGCAAGTGAATTGGCTGGAAAGGAGAAAGAGAGGGATGATAAAAGTAGCTGATCATGGCTGGGTGGCAAATACTTTAATTTGTGTTGCTGGACTATACAGATAGGCCAAGAAGTTGGCATAGTTGCAGGGCAGGTGCCACTTGAGACATTCACCAAAAGAAACAAGAGGATGGAATTTCTGCAGTCTTTCTTCTGAAGCCCTTCTGAGCACAACCGCCTTTCTAGCACATCTCATACAATTCTCTATTATAGCTCATCTCCAAACCAAACACTACAATTACCAGTCCTTCTGTACAGACTACTTATCTTGATCCCCTTCTACATTTATGCTAGCCCCAATTTAACATAACTTCCTCCATTTCATCCTTCACTAAAATCGGTTTGCCTTCAAATGAATCACTCTTTTCCCATAATCCCATTAGAGTCCAGATTTACTGCTTCCTCATTCTTACACCTTTGTTTTAGAGGATTGATTGCATCAATATTCTCAAATTAACAATCTACTGAGCTACATTCTTACAAACTATTTCCATATGCCCAAACATACTACAATAAACCTCATTTCTAAATAACTGCAATTTATGTGCCCTACATCTCATCTGAAGCAAAATAAAAGTTGTCCACAATCAAAAAGACAGAAAAAAACATTTCAAAAAGACAGAAAAAACATTGGGCCGGATTCACGAAACATCCGTGTAAGACTTAATATGTCTTACTCTGAGGCTGCAGTTGAACGGTATGATGTCAGCATGCCATGCATATTCATGAGGGCATGCTGAATCATACCAAAGTCTAACACGGTCCGTGTAGGAAAGTAGGGGGCATGGCCGATTGCCGAGTACAGCAAAGGGACACGCCCCCAGAAGAGTCAGAGTCCTGAAAGTAAACACCCACGAGCGAGTCCGCTGAAATGTCAAGGAACACAACACCACACATCCCCACAGACTAAACCCTACTGAAAATATGTAAAATGTAAAAATAGCAGTTTCCTTTTTTTTTTTTAGAATTTCCAAAATGTTTGCCCACATTTGCGCTCGTTTGCACGGGTATACCCTTCGCTCAACCACAGTTAGCAGACATGACATTAAAAAGCATATAAGATCTACATATGCAAATTAAGCAAAGTAGCAACAGCGTAGCGGTAGAGATGTCGCCCAAAGAATAGGTAGTCACGGTTCGAGCCCCACAACATCCCCCTCCATTTTTCTTTAAGTATGAAACAATTCCCCGATATATATAAATTTAATTTAAGTAAAATGTAATGAAATGGCCCATGCATTTCTGAATAAAACCTATATTATGTATATATAAAAAGGATCATAATTGCCTGTAGATTAGCAGCGCTTTAACAAGCTTAATATGAGTGCCCATAGCTGAGCAGCGCTTTAACAAGCTTAATGAGTGCCCGTAGCTGGGTAGCACTTTACCCAGCTTAATACGACTGCTTATGGCTAAATAACGCGTTACCCAGCGTAAGCCATTTGCATGGAGCTGCGCAGTGCGCCAACCAGCTTACCGTCAGGCAACGTTGGGCAAGCTGTAGCAAAGTCGCCTTTACACAGACACACCTACTAGCCTGTCTAGACAGTAGTAAAATAAAAAAGCAATGGCAAGGATCGAACCCGGGATACTGTGCACCATAGTCAAAGTACTGAACCACAAAGCCAGGACGGTTGCACTGAGAAATACAGTATTACCATACGTATAGGAATAAATGAAAATATAACCATGACAAAGCAGGTTTGCTGTAAGCAGAGAAATATCCAAAATGGCCAATCACAGATAAGTGCGGGAAAACCGGCATATATAAGCCCCATAGGCGGGAATACACACCATAACTGATTGTGGTACCCATTTGCAGTCAGGATGGCAGGTGCAGGAGAGGGAAATCGCTTTAGAGCACAAAGGTGGGACGTTGAGGAGTCAAAATATATGGTTTGGCTCCTAGTCCATGATCATGAAGCGCAACTCATGCAGGGCCAGGTTCAATGGGGAGCATATAAGGCAGAGGCATGGAACCGGTTGGCACATGATCTCACCAGTGCCACAGGCATTCCGAGGACTGGTGAACAGGTCTGTCACCACCATGCAGACCTGAAGCGACGAAAGGAGGACCAACTGAACCGATGGATCCAGGAGGCCCGCCCAATGCCCAATGCCCCACTACTGAGTAAGTATCCATGTAATTAAGTATGTAAGAAATGCTATCCTAGCCTATAGTATGGATAGGTATGTTACAATATTCCTTCATTTATATTACAGCTGCAGGTGTTCGTTCTGCGAATCGGGCAAGCCTATGCTGATAGGCTGGCGAGGTTGCGCCACCAGGCAGGTTAGTAATTATTCTGCTGGTATTGTTATAGAATATAAGTGGGACAGCTTGTAAAAGAGTTCAGTGTTATAACCCAGTAATAAATGTGAAATAAGCCTAGAAGAAAGATTCTGCTAGTATTGTAAGATTAGATAAGTGATGCAGCCGGGAAAAGAGTATTGCAATCCAGTAATAAAGATTAAACAAGTCTCAAATAGAGTTTCCACCTGTACTGTAATATCAGATAACTGCTTCAGTCTGAAAATGAGTGTTGTAATCAATCAACAAAGGATAGACAAACTGTTGAATACATCCTTGTAAATTCTGTCATATGAAATAAGTGAGTCAACTGGAAAGGATTGTTGTAACCCAGTAATAAATGCTAATAAAGCCTAGAATTAAGTACCATCTTGAAATGTAAATATAAAATAAGCGAGAGAGTGCGAGAAAGAGTGTTTGAAGCTACCAAGAAAGCTGTAATAAGTCTGGAATAAAGGTATACTGCATTCACTACATAATGAAATGAATGAGACAGCCACAACCAAAGAGTGAAATGTCTTTATTATTAAAGTACAGAACCTGGACTGTGTCCGTCCCACAATTTGGATATGTTGCTGTACCCTTGCATTATGGAGATAGTATGGTTGTATGAAATGCTGAACATCCACAGTTGTCTAGACCCATATAAAATCAAATGCAGCAGGATGCTTTACCTGAACACAGCCAGATATGAACATATATGAATAAAAATGGAATGTATATTAATGTAGCAGTAACATCCCCATCACCAACATTCCTAAGGTTACATACAGGAAACTGTACTAATACATGTAGGGGATATATATCTGCATCTACTAGGAATTTACAGTATATGTATAGGTAGTTTAAGTTGTTAATGTAATATTTCTCCACCCTACCCTATTTTCACAAATTATGCTATTCCACACTAAACTGGGTATGTGTATTCACAATTAATTCCCATGTACATTTGTCCTGTTGGTTTATACATATCTGCATGTACGTTGATGCATGTGCCCTGTTCACATATCCAAACCTGATGGCCTGTTGCCACTAATCAACCCTGCATACTGTTGGAATGCCCACGGTTGTTCTAAATATGCATGTGTTATGCTTGCTGCTCAATGTTCAGAATTCATGTGTGTTTGGTTAATGGGAATACTGATGCATGCTGTTACAACTCATTTTGAATGGTGTTGTTTGTTACTAACCCAAAATACCATAAAATACTGCTAAACATAGGACAGGGAAGGCGGGTTCCAGCGGACCCACCTCTCCCACCTCAGCTGGCGAGTGCACCTGGCACCAGTACCCAGGCCGGGACCTCCTCCTCTGGTGGCCCTGTGCCACCTTCAGATGGAAGCACTGCAGGGGATGGGGCTCGTCCCCCCTCTGCAAGCGTGGCCGGAGGAGAGTCTCCACTCACCCTCCATAGGGTCCGGTCTGTGGTGCGTAGTGAGATCAGGCGTTCTGTGACTGATCCCCTATGCCAGCTTGAGGCGAGAGTGGCGCAACACACGGGTGTGCCTGCCCGTCCTATCCAGCCCCCAGCACAGCCCCGGCCTGGGCTGTGAAGGCGCAGTGGTAACTGCCCATGGGTGGGGATCTCAGTTCCACTGTTGCCATCTGTGGGCTCATGGGCTTGCGATATCCAACCATCCGTGCCCGTCAATTGTATTTACCCCACACATGTCATATTCTGCCCCTGTATGCATCTTGTCTTGTCTGTTAACCTCCCCAACCTACCTCCCCAAATATACCCACTTCCTCCCCAACCTACCTCCCCAAATATACCCACTTCCTGTACCTCACATTCCACTCTCACCTGAAAAAAAAAAATAAAAAAGGGCACTCTGTTCCCACAAAAAAATTACGCCCCATACATAGCTGCCCATTTCGCATACATGTCTGCTGGACATGTAAACTGATAATTACAATTGGCTGTACAACATATTTTGTTGTCCTCACCCCTCTCTCAGGGGTGGAAGGTGTCAAATCTCACTCTAAATTTCTAACATATGCACAGCTGTTGCTGGTAAAGAATTGGGCAGCTATGGGCCTTCCCTACATCCTTCCTGCACATCCCAAGCTTGTCTTCCTACTGTCCTACCCTCTTTGTGCCCCCTTTTTCACCACTTTCCTATTTCCCCATTTTCTTTTCTTTTAAAAGAAAATAGCGCGTGTGTTAGCGGGAGTAAGCACTTTTAAGCAGTAGTCAGCGGGTGTGTGCGGGAGTAAGCACTTTTAAGCAGTAGTCAGCGGGTGTGCGCTTGTGTGCGCTTAGCTAAGCGTAGATAAGCGTAGCTAAGTGTCGCGCAAACCCGCTTACAACTGCTTAAAAGTGCCTTAGTCACTCTGTATGACAAGGCCTGTAGTCTGCTCATCAGCAAAATAAAATACCCCTGTCAGTCTCGAACCCAGGACCTTGGAAACACTGGACTTCATGAATTACCACTCAGCCACAGGAGATATACAAGAACTTGGTGCTGAAAGAAATATATCATGAAATACACGGAGTGAATGTAAAGGGAAAATAGGAAGGCCATTACACAAAGCTTGTTCTGTGTATCTTTACGGGCAATTCTTGTGGAATTGCATTACATTAGCGTGATAAGAGAAACAGACATGCTAGTAGGTAATAATGTTACAGTAGCACCTTACAAACCCAACAGTATCAGAGCAGGATAAACACCGCCATATTTGAATAGATAAGAGGCCAGACCTCCCAACTGTGACTGATTTACAGGGATGTCCCTGATTTGCAAACAAATGTTACCTGTGCCCCACTGACTCCCTGTGAAATGTACTCACAGTAGGCAGAAAGGTGGGGAATCCCACGTAATAGTAACTGTCAATAAGTTACAGTAGACACTAGTTGCATGTCAGAAATGGTGAAGTAATACATATGCTCAAAATACCCCACAGTCACAACTGCAGAATATCTGAAATATATCACGGGTGTATCCCACTGATATGTACCTTTCCCTGAGGCTGG
>NC_056741.1:722500308-722527808 GCF_019279795.1 Protopterus annectens | reverse complement strand
GACATGTAACAAGGCTGTGTCTGTGGTGTGACTACGCATACAGGATGTCAGTTCACATTGATGTAAACATGTCCTGCATCCATTTCCATGCTCCATTACTAGCTTTCTGGGTGTGACATTAATGCACCACTGCAGTGTGGTCAGCAAACAGTGTGTCAGGCTGTGATTTGTCTGCATGGGACACATGTATAACACTCACCTAGTAACATAGGCCGTACAATACTATTGGGTGTGTTGAGACATGTTCACATATATTCACTTCCACCAGTGATATCAAGGATTATAGGTGTGTATGTCTTGCATTAGGCACACCAATGATGTCCTTGCATTGTGGGTGATCGACATGTGTTGTGTAACACATTAAGTCATTGGTTATGTTGCACGCATTATGCATGGATGATGTGCTTTGTGCAATTGTCACTGAGATGTGTGCATCTGTGTGCACTGTGTCATCTTCCTGCCAGTGTGCCATTTGCATGCCATACACCACCTAGCCCTACATATGTGGGTGTGTGTATGAGGGTAGGTGTAATGTGTGTCCATGTCCCTATCACAATGCACATTCCTGTGTCATTGGTATGGAAAACACCAAAATGACATGTGCAGTGCTTTCCACCACCACCATTGCTGATGTCATTTGGTGTGTGAGCAAACCTGAGCTTATGCTATGCTACAGGTGTGCTATAGTGTGTTTGGTTATGCAGGTTGGTGTTACACTGTGTCATGAGTATTCTATGTGTCAGTAATGATATCATCATTTGTTGATAGCAGCATACACTGGCACAGTTGTGGGTCGCATTATGCATGATGCACAGGTTTGTATGGTGTGTTGCATGGTGTGTCACTGATGCTTGCGCATGTTCCATGCATGGTACACATGTTTTGGGTCATGGCAGATGTCTTTGCACACGGTACATATGTCAGTATCATGGTCTGTATTGGCTGATACTTTGTGGGGTGTCCACAGACATCCACTGCATATGACAGTCATGGTATACTGTGTGCCATCAACCAATATACTTCATGGTGGTCATAGCCTTCAACAACATCCATTCCCACAATGTACATGCCCCAACATGGGAATAACCTGTCATCCTTGACCTGTTCAGGTAGAACCCTCGTTGTTAAGATCAGACCATAAACAACTTTCCCTGGACATCCATATCCCATCCCCACCCCTAGCCAAGGAAATCACTGTAAAGAATTTCTCAAAAGCAGACTCTGCACTTGTGAAGACTGGGGTGGAATACTTCAAAGGCCCCATGCTGGAGGATAATACAGCCCAATCTGCAGAATCCTTTACAAACACATTGTATGAGCACCTGCAGGTATGCATTGATCATGCTATCCCAAATAAAACCACGACTCCTCCAAAACAGGAGACCTGTCTGGTTGACCCCGGCCATATACAAGCTGTACAACAGAAGGAAGAAGCTACTACATAACAGAGCAATATCCCACAGAGGGAGGACACTTCAATCCCTCATATAATCATCACTTGCACGTTTTGACAGTGAAATTGACCAGACACTACAGATAATCACAAGGCCTTCTTTAGTTATGGTCAGGAATATGTGTTGAAACAACCCAGATATGCTCTGAATTGTTGCATAACAGCACAAAATATGCCAAACCTACGGACATAGCCTACACCCTGGCAGACAGTCTGCACAAACGTCCCCCCCTTACCCCCCCCAAGGGTACAGATGCCCATCCCAAATTAATGTAACCTCCCTGACATCACAGATGCACAGGTGAAAGGTGCCCTCTCCACAGCAAATAACACAGCATATGTATGGGACCGGACGGTGTCCCAGGCTGTGTCATACACGAGCTCTGAGTAGAACTGAACACTCACATTAAGTCACTGTTCCAACTTAGCCTTACTACAGGATATGTACCCTGAGAATGGCATACAGATATAGTGCTCCCACTCCACAAAGGTGGTGCCACAACGGACCACAGGAACTATCACCCCATAAGCCTGACTAGTGTGGTAGAAAAAGCTATGGAGCGTATTATCATGGAAGTCATAATCAAAAACATTGTGAGCCTCCAGACAGTGGATCATACACAATTCGGCTTTGTTAAGGGCAGATATTGCCTCTTACACATAGTTCATATCTTTGAAATGGTTACTGAAGCCATGGATGAGGGCAAGGTAGTTCACACAGTCTACCTGTACCTTGCAGAAGCCTGCAACACAATACCCCACTCAGGCATCATACATATGCTTACCAGCTTAAATATCAACCCCTATATCACTAGATGTGTTGCTATCTGCCTCAGGGATGGAACCCACATAGTCAGAATTGCAGGTGCCATGTCCAATTCCAGACCAATTACAACTGGTGTCTCACTGGGCTCAGTTGTGGGACCTGTCCTGTTCGGTATGTACTTCTCTGAGGTTCAGACTAACATGGGGGGATTATGTCTAACAAACGTCACAGATGACTGCTAACCGGGGGCCATAAGCAACACTGCAGCTGACACATGCTTCCTCCATAAGGGTCTCACAGAGATGGATGCTTGTTGCCAGAGCCATGGCCTTGTGCTAAATGCTAAGACATGCATAGTCATCCCCTTTGGGGAAAACAAGGTGCACACAAATTACCACATATGTGGTAATCCATTAAGTACAGAAGATGTATTTACAGATTTGGGGACCAACATAGATCGTAACCTCTCTTTTGCTAATCACATTGACAGAGTCATTGCAAAGACCTTTATACAGCCCTCCTTATCACATGGGGGTTTGCATGTAGATCATGGGAGGTCATTGTGGCCCTCTACTAGTCACTCATCAGGCCCATGTTTGACTACAATGGCCCTTTAGGGGTGTACCTTACCCAACACCTGCAGCAACTACAGTGTCCACAACAGTACCTCCCCAAGAGGATCATGGGCTACACACAGATGTCCTATGCAGCTCAACTAAAGGATCTCCAGCTCTACTCAGTTGCTTAACACCTACTCAGAGGTAATCTATGCCTGACGTACACAGCCATGTCAAACCCAAAAGTAACGGACATGCTCCACCTCATAACATCCAAGACCCTTAGAGCTACACACTCCAGGGACTTAAACCTCAGCACAAAACTAAATAGGACATGCTGCAGGGACAGATTCATTACCCAGAGGCTCCCCTCACTCTGGAATTGAATCCCAATTAAAGTTAGACATAGCCCCTCGCCAACCCTCTTCCAGCAAAATCCAGCCGCATGGATGGGAAATTGCAAATTCACCCCTGGGATCTCCACTGTGTCCCTGCTTGACAGAGGCACAGCAAACTAGCCTTAAAGGGTGCCTTCTGTGACCTACTTTACAGAGGCACTGTAGGCTACTCTACTGGGGAGGAGGATGCCAAATACACTCTGCCTAAGCTTATGAATTCCCTAGGGCAGACAGCCTAGTATCGACCTCTGCACCTATGTTTATGTTGGGGATGCATAATATTTGTTGTTACTGTTTGCAGGCCTTTATTGACTTAGCTTTCCCAGTTTCTATGAACAACTTGTGTATCTGCACAACATGTTTGATCATGACAGGGTTCCAGTACATTAATATATGTGTCTGTTGTCATTTAACTGTGTACACAGGGCAGATTGCTGGATCGTGGGAGGTTCCTGGCTTAACACATACAACTGCCAAATATGTGTGGCCGACTGCTATACTCAGACATGGCCTAAGTGTGTGAGCATGCCCAGTTCAGGCTTTCCATGGTTTGTTGCCTGACATATATGTCTCACAAAGACAGTGTGCCGAACAGTCACAGCCCTTAAGGCTAAACAACACACCTGATACACTTGTAATAGGTGACTATCGTCAGGCACACTGACATCCCGCTCACCAGGCTGAACAAGGAGAAGGTCACAGTGAGCTGCCTGTCGGGCGCTAGGATCCGCCACATAACAAGCACTCAGGTCACTCCAAGGCAAGTACAAATATGACTCCGTCATTGTCCATGCTGGTGTGAATGACCTGAGACGTACCTCCCTGGACTACATGAAAAGAGACAGAGGAGCTCTCTAAGCATGTAGCCCAGGCCGGTATGACCCTGACATTGAGTAGCATCTTACCCTCACCAAGAATGATGCCACAATATGAAGCCAAGATGATCAATTTCAACAATTGGCTTAAGTATTGGTGCCATTCAAAGGGGATCCAATGCCTGTCAGCCTGGGATGGCATGCTCGACAAGCCACGATGCTTCGCTAGGGACGGCTTGCACCTGGTCACCCCTGGGCTTTCGGATATTGGCAAAGGCTCTTGCTACCCCCATAGTGCCTTTTTTAGGCAAGGCTCAAAAGACAAACCCACCTCCATAGGTATCACAAGGGATAAGAAACTAAGAGTAATGCTACTCAATGCCAGAAGTCTAAACCTCAAGATGCACGCACTCGAAACTCTCCTTAGCATCTAAAGCATAGATATCTGCGCAGTAACAGAAACCTGGTTCAAGGCTCCGAGAGCACCCCAGCACTACCAGGTTATACCGCATACCATGCTTTTCGGCCCCAAAACTTGGACCGAACCACAAAAGGAGGGGGAGTATCAATATTCAAAGATACCCACACCTCCAGGTTGGTGGCATAGCACGAAGCATCAGAGACTATCCATGTGCAACTAACAGTGGGTAAAACTGCCTTCCCGTTTATAGCCTGCTACAGACCACCCTCCCAAACCCAGGAACCCCACTCGGCCTTCCTGAGAACACTGGGAAATATGAAGGTCTCTCCAAATACCATTATATTGGGCGACTTCAACTACCCAAACATAGACTAGGAGCATTACTCTAGCTCCAACACCCTAGCCCAAAGGTTCCTAGAATTTATAAACTCAAATGCTATGGAACAACTTGTTACCACTCCCACAAGAGGGGAAAACATACTGGACCTGATCACCAACTTGGTGACTTTATGCTCCAGACCAGAAGTGTATCCCTCACTGGCAAAATCAGACCATAAACTAATCTCACAGGATAGTCACATCCCGACACCACCCCCTGCCCAGAAAACCACAGTGAAAATTTCTCTAAAGCAAATTTCACACTCCTCAAAACCGAGGTGGAATCCTTCAAAGCACCCGGGCCTGTGGAAAATATGGCCCAGACCGCAGAATCCTTTATAAATGCATTCTATGAACACCTTCAGGAGTGCATGGATCATGCAATCCCAAATAAAACCAACACCCAATCCTCCAAAGGCAGACGTCCTGTCTGGTGGATCCAAGCCATAAACAAACTATACAATAGAAGGAGGAAGCTACTACATCTTTAGTTATGTTAGGAACCTGGGTGGGAATTCCCAGATATGCTCAGAATTAGTCCAAAATGACAAAAAATACACCGAACCCACAGACATTGCCAACATCCTAGCTGACAGGTTCAGCACAAACTTCTCCCCCCCTCCCCACCAAAAGGGCAAATATCTATCCCAGCAGAGTACTGCCCCCCCTAACATCTCAGATACTCAGAAAAGAGCCGCCCTCTCCAAAGCAAAAAACACAGCATCAATGGGACCAGACAGTGTCCCGGGCTGCATCCTACATGAACTCCAAGAGCAGCTAAACCCAAACATAAAACTACTGTTCAATCTCAGCCTTACTACAGGATATGTACCCAAAGAGTGGCGTACAGCAACAGTGGTCCCTCTCCACAAAGGTGGTGCCTCAACGGATCCTGCAAACTATCGCCCCATAAGCCTGACTAGCTTGGTCTGCAAAGCTATGGAAAGGATCATCATGGACCTCATAAATAAAGATATTGGGGACCTACAGACACTAGATCCTACCCAGTTCGGCTTTGTTAAGGGCAGATCCTGCCTCTTAAACCTGGTTGATTTCTTTGAAACAGTCACCAAGGACATTGGAGGGAAGGTGGTCCACACAGCCTACCTGGACCTCGCAAAAGCCTTCGATACAATACCCCACTCGGGCATTATAGATAAGCTTACCAGCTTAAATATAAACCCCTATGTCACTAGATGGGTTGCAAACTGGCTCAAGGACAGAACCCACATGGTTAGAATTGCTGGAGCCATGTCAGACTCCAAACCAGTTACAAGTGGCATCCCACAAGGCTCAGTCCTGGGACCTCTCTTGTTCGGTATATATATCTCGGAGGTACAGGCCAACACGGAAGGACTGTGGCTGACCAAGTTCGCAGATGACTGCAAACTGGGCGCCATAATAGACTCTCCAGCTGACACAAGCATCCTCCAAAAGGGCCTCATAGAAACAGACAACTGGTGCCAGAGCCATGGCCTCAAGATAAACACCAAAAAGTGTAGTCATCCCCTCTGGCAAAAACAAAGTGCCCACAAATTACCACATAGGTGGTAATCCATTAAGTACAGAAGTAATTAGGGACCTGGGGACCCAAGTTGATAGCAATCTCTCATTTGACTACCACGTGGCCAAAGTGGTTAGAAAAACATTTTATATAGCCCACCTAATCATGAAGGGATTCACATCTAGATCAGGGGAGGTCATTGTGCCTCTTTACTCATCCCTCATCAGACCCATAATCGAGTACAATGCCCCTTTTGGGGTGTACCTTACCAGACACCTGCAGCAACTGGAAAAACCCCAAAAGTACCTCACCAAGAGTATCAAAGGGCTCAAACAGATGCCATATGCTGCCCGGCTAAAGAAACTCCAGCTCTACTCAGTGGCATACCGCCTGTTCAGAGGCGATCTGTGTCTGACGTATAAAGCCATGTCCAACTTGGAATTAATGGACATGCTGCACCTCAGAAAATCCAAATCCCATCGAGCTACGCACTCAAGAGACTTGAACCTCAGCACTGAAATAAATAGGACATGCTGGAGGGACAGATTCATAACCCAGAGGCTCCCTTCACTCTGGAATAAAATCCCAGTCCAGGTTAGGCAGAGTCCCTCATTGACTCTCTTCAAGAAGAATCTTGATGAGTGGATGGGAGATCGTAGGTTTACCCCGGGTATCACTTTTGTGTCACTGTTAGACAGAGGCACAGTATACTAACCTCGAAAAAGGGCATAGCAAAATTAATTTAAAATGGGTGGCGAAATCCAAACACACTCTGGCTAGGCTTATACATGCCCTAGGGCAGATAGCCTAGTATGAACCTATGAACCTATTTATCCAAGTGTGTGAGCATGCCCAGTGTGACCTTTCCATATGTTGTGATCTGAAGTCCACTACATTTGTGGCTGTGTGTGAACATGACCAATATTGACATTTATACTGTGTGTGTTGGAAGTCATGTTATGTTCTTACTGCCAGACTCCTTTGTGTCATAACTCAACAGGGATTGTGCTGTGCCTGCAGGGTTTCCATGGGATAGTTTGCACAGACTAGTCAACATTCTTTCATACTGGCTGAACACTGCAATACTGTTATGGTGTACTGGCTCAGTACTTTCACTATGGTGCACAGTATCATGGGTTTGAGTCCCATCACTGCTTTAAATGTTCATACTGAGCAGACCAGACTGGTTAAGGGCCAGTTGGGCAACTATGAGCATGTTGCATTTTGTTCAGCTATGACCTACTTAAACCAGGCTTGTCCAACATTGCTGTGTATTCACCAACTTGGGTGGACATTGCCAAACATTACTCCACATTGACCACAGTTGTACTAGTTGGTGTGTGTGATTCTGTTCATAGGTTCATACTTGGCTATCTGCCCTCAGGCATTTATAATCCTAGCCAGAGTGTGTTTGGCTTTCAACACACATTTTAAGTGGAGTTTGCCATGACATTTTTCAAGGTTAGTATACTGTGCCTCTGTCTAACAGTGACATAGAAGTGATACCCAGGGTAAACCTACAATCTCCCATCCACTCATCCAGATTCCTCTTTAAGAGAGTCAATGAGGGACTCTGGCTAACCTGGAGTGGGAGTTTACTCAAGAGTGGAGGGAGCCTCTGGGTTATGAATCTGTCACTCCAGCATGTCCTATTTATTTCAGTCATGAGGTTCAGGTCTCGTGAGCACGTAGCTTGATGGGATTCTGATTTTCCAAGGTGCAGCATGTCCATTGATTCCAGGTTGGACATGGCTTTATACATCAGGCACAAATCACCTCTGGGCAGGCTGTATGCCACTGAGTGGAGCTGCAGTTTCTTTAACCGGGCAGCAAATGGCATGTGTTTGAGCCCTTTGATCCTCTTGGTGAGGTACTTTTGTGGTCTTTCCAGCTGCTGCAGGTGTCTGATAAGGTACATCCCACAAGGGGCATTGTACTCAATTATGGGCCTGATGAGGGATGAATAAAGAGGCACGATGACCTCCCCTGATCTAGATGTGAATACCTTCATGATTAGGTGGGCTATATGAAATGTTTTTCTAAACACTTTGGCCACGTGGTTGTCAAATGAGAGATTGCTATGAACTTGGGTCCCCAGGTCCCTTATCACTTCTTCCATACTTAATGAGTTACCACCTATGTGGTAATTTGTGGGCACTTTGTTTTTGCCAAAGGGGATGACTATATACTTTTTTGCGTTTAGCTTGAGGACATGGCTCTGGCACCAGTTGTCTGTTTCTATGAGGCCCTTTTGTGGGATGCTTGTGTCAGCTGGAGGGTCGATTATGGCACCCAGTTTGCAGTCATCTGCAAACTTGTTCAGCCACAGTCCTTCCGTGTTGGCCTGTACCTCCGAGAAATATATACCAAACAAGGGAGGTCCCAGGACTGAGCCTTGTGGGATGCCACTTGTAGCTGGTTTGGGGTCTGACATGGCTCCAGCATTTCTGACCATGTGGGTTCTGTCCTTGAGCCAGTTTGCAACCCATCGAGTGACATAGGGGTTTATATTGAAGCTGGTGAGCTTATCTATGATGACCAAGTGGGGTATTGTATGGAAGGCTTTTGCGAGGTCCAGGTAGGCTGTGTGGACCACCTTCCCCTCGTCAATGGCCTTAGTGACTGTTTCAAATGACTCAACCAGGTTTAAGAGGCAGGATCTGCCCTTAATAAAGCCAAACTGGGTAGGATCCAGTGTCTGTAGGTCCCCAATATCTTTATTTCTGAGGTCCATGATGATCCTTTCCATAGCTTTGCAGACCAAGCTAGTCAGGCTTCTGAGGCAATAGTTTGCAGTATCCATTGAGGCACCACCTTTGTGGAGAGGGACCACTGTTGCTGTACACTGCTCTTTCGGTACATATCCTGTGGTAAGGCTGAGATTGAACAGTGGTTTTATGTTTGTTTGTGTTCAATTCTTCTTGGGGTTCATGTTGGACACAGCCCAGGACACTGTCTGGTCCCATTGATGCTGTGTGTTTTGCTTTGGAGAGGTTGGCTGTTACCTGAGCATCTGAGATGTCAGGGGGCCAGCACTCTGCTGGGATAGATATTTGCCCTTTTGGTGGGGAGGGGGGGGGGGGAGAGAAGTTTGCAATGAACCTGTCAGCTCGGATGTTGGCAATGTCTGTGGGTTTGGTGTATTGCCATTTTGGACTAATTCTGAGCATATCTGGGAATTCCCACCCAGGTTCCTACCATAACTAAAGAAAGCCTTGTGATTATCCTTAGTGTCCTGTACAATTATTATCTCAAAGATGGCCTTAGACGATTTTGTGTGTGGCTGTAGTTTTTCAATAATACTGATCAGAGATGCCTTCCCTTTTTGGGATTTTGCTCTATCATATAGTAGCTTCCACCTTGTATTGTATGTTTTTTTATGGCTGGGGTCCACCAGACAGGATGCCTGCCTTTGGAGGATTGGATCTTGGTTTTATTTGGGATTGCATGATCCATGCATTCCTGAAGGTGTTCATAGAATGCATTTATAAAGGGTTCTGAGGTCTGGGCCGTATTTTCCACGGGCACAGGGGCTGTGAAGGATTCCACCTCGGTTTTGAGGAGTGTGACATTTGCTTTAGTGAAAATTTTTCACTGTGGTTTTCTGGCCATTGGCTGGGGTCGGGATGTGAATATCCAGTGAGATTACTCTATGGTCTGATCTTACCAGTGAGGGATACACTTCTGGCCTTGGGCATAGAGTCCCCATGTTGGTGATGATCAGGTCCAGTATGTTTTCCCCCTCTTGTGGGAGTGGTAGCAAGCTGTTCCATAGCATTTGAGTTTATAAATTCTAGGAACCTTTGGGCTAGGGTGTTGCAGCTAGGGTAATGCTCCCAGTCTATGTTTGGGTAGTTGAAGTCGCCCAATATAATGGTGTTTGGGGAGACGTTCATATTTTCATGTGTTCTCCAGTCAGCCAAGTGTGGTTCCTGGGTTTAGGAGGGTGGTCTGTAGCAGGCTATGAACTGGAAGGTGGTTTTACCCACTGTTAGTTGCACATGGATAGTCTCTGATGCTTCATGCTGTGCCACCAACCTGGGGGTGTGGGTATCTTTGACAAATATTGATACTCACCCTCCTTTTGTAGTTTGTTCCATGTTTGCGGCTGTAAAGCACGGTATGAGGTGTAACCTGCTAGTGCTAGGGTGCTCTTGGGAGCCTTGAACCAGGTTTCTGTTACTGCACAGATATCAACATTCTCCATGCTGAGGAGAGTTTGGAGTGCATGCATCTTGCAGTTTAGACTTCTGGCATTGAGTAGCATTACTTCTAGTTTCTTATCCCTTGTGATACCTATGGAGGTGGGTTTGTCTTTTGAGCCTTACCTAAAAAAGGCACTATGGGGGTGACAAGAGCCTTTGGCAATATCCAAAAGGCCACAGGTGGAAGCCATCCCTAGCGAAGCATCATGTCTTGTCGAGCATGTCATCCCAGGCTGACAGGCATTGGATCCCCTTTCACTGACACCAATACTTAAGCCAATTGTTGTAATTGATCATCTTGTCTTCATATTATGGCATGTTTGGTGAGGGTAGGATGATACCCAAGGTCGAGTTTGCATATACTACATGATGGTAAATGCTGTTTAGCACCACCTTACATTGCTTAACACATGGCAATCATGCCTCAGGTGGTGCTGCAGGGCTGCCTATGTCGGATGCACATACTACACTCCCTGCACATGTCTGAAAGCAGGTTGTGTCAACTTAGGCACCCCTTTCACTATATGTGGGAGTCAGAGAGAGGTATCATTTCCAGGGTTCCTACTGAGCCAGTGTATGTGCTATGCGTTGCCTCTTTGCCAAGGCCAAGGCATACTGGGCACGCCTCCTTCTGCCTACTGGGGCAGGCTCAGGTTGTTCCTCCTCCGAGTCACCCTCTGCCTGTGATGGCCTTGGCAATGGTGGGGGGCTGATTGGCCCAGGCCTATGCTGGTCCTGCTGCAGCTGTTTTTGCAGAATCATTATGTAGCATAGCACATACCATAACAATTTGGGTACATGTAGTTGGTGAGTATTGCAAGGCTCCACCAGATGTGTCCAGGCACCGGAACAGTGACTTCAGCAACCCAAACACAAGCTCAATTACATTTCGTGTTTGTGCGTGTGCCTCATTATGGCATTCCTGTTCAGGTGTGTGTGCGTTTCTGATGGGTGTCATCAGCCACAGCTCCAGTGCATAGCCAGCATCCCCCACTAAGTGACCATGTGGGATGTCCCCACTGGCAAATGTCTGATACAGCTGCGTCAGATGCCAGATATGGGAATCATGATAGCTTCCAGGGCAGCCAGCACACACATTCATTATTATGCCCTGGGCATCACACACGACCTGGCAGTTGATGGAGGGGAAGCCCTTGCGGTTAATGTAGACCCTACCCCACTCACCAGCTGGTGCTTTGATGCGTATATGCGTGCAGTCTACTGCACCCACTACCTCAGGGTATTCTGCTATTTGCTGGAAGAGACGCATATTGCTGGACAATACCTCACGGGAATTGGGGAAATATACATGATCACCGACATGTGCTGACATGGCATCCAGGAAATGGTGCAGTACCCTAGATGCTGATGCCTGTGATATCCCCATCATATCACCAGTTGGTCTCTGGAAGGTACCTGTTGCTAGTATTCTTAGGACAACACATACCTTGGTTTCCACTGGGATGGGTTCCCCTCTGTTGGTTGTGTGTGAGGCGTGGCCTGCACAGTTCAACAATTTACAGCAGGAGGTCTCTGTCCACTCTATAGCGCTCCACTATCTCCAGCTCATGTAACCCCTGGTAGGTGACCCTGGGCCTGTACACTCCTCAGTCTCCTCACTGTGGGTTGTCCGGCAGCATTTGCATTGTCACCACCCTCAGCATGTTGCATATGTCACCTTATAACAGCAATGGCAGCCCCTAGCATTTTTTTGTCTGAGTGAAGCTTTTTCAGTTTTCACTTCTAGTAGCTTACTCCAGTGTTGCAGTGTCTCTTGAGAGAAACAAACTGCACTGTTGTTTGCAGAGTTTTAAGTGCTGGGCTAGTGTTCTGCCTGTGTAATTGCCAGATTCTGATTGTTTTCACCTGCTAGCTCTACTAGTATTCCCTGGTAGCTTCCTACTATTTGTTGTGCTTCCTTTTTCCTTTCTGTTTCCTCAGGAGGGAGCAATGTGCATACAAGCGCTAACACGCTCACAGCAGCTCACACGCGCGCACACATGCTTGGACGGACTAAAACTTGCTTATTTGGGTTAAAACGCGCACACACCAGCGCAAACGCGCTTACAGGTCTTTAAACAGCCTTATACATGCTTACGCCAGCTTAAACGCACGCACTCTGTCTTACTCTGGTTTACAGGCGAGCACACGCGCGCATACCTGCTCAGCAAGAAACTTTGGTGTTATCCACAGTATACACCTTCCATTTCTTGGCTTTCCCTGGCCTACCGTTTGACACACCTCTTTCCATGATGTCTAACTGACAGCTGACACATGCCACTCTGCTCCTATGAGCTTCACTACTTTCATACATACCCCCCTTGTGATGTCACCTATCTCCTACTCTGTTACTCCCCATATCCTACTCCTACACTCCACTGACTGTGCTCATTTGCTATGCAAAAGTGCGATTCACTATCCTAACACTCATTTACATAGGATTGCCTACTAATGCTTGGTTACAAGTCTTAGAATGGGCTTCTCCCCTTAGCAACCCCTACTCAGTGGCCATGTTGTCTTCAGCCTGCTATTCTCTTAGATTGTAATTTAACAGTTTTCATAGATTCCACGTTTGTGGCTTTTATTTTCTTATTTTATATTTTTTTTAGCACACCCCGTTTGCACGGCGCTGCGCTACGCTTAAACATCGGAAATCGCCAAAAAAAAAAAAAAAAAAGTATTTTTATTTTAAGTTTGCATCTGGGAACATTTCCAATGGCCGTATATTTGGCCACTGGCATGCTTCCTCAACCATATGCATCCTTTATTTGGAGCTGACAAGGCTCCATTGTGCTATTTGCAGAACGGTACTCAGTTGTCAACAGAGTACATTTCTGCAGCTAACACGGCTCCTACTCTGACAGGTTTGTTCTTCCTGGATCACAAATTTACCTCATTTGCATGCCTTTCGTCTGCAAGTGAGGTAATTTGCATATCCCAGCCCTGTCCGTGTAGGAGACATTTTAGGAGCTCTCTTACACTCCCCTACAAGCTGTTCCTGGATCGCTCGTCGGACATGATGGCTGCATGGAGTCTTACTCTACTCGTACACTCCGTGCAAGCCATCATGAATCTGGCAGATTATCTAGTTTTGGCCTATAAAAGGGAATGCGAGCTGCTGAACAATTCCACTGAAAATATACAAGTTCACATACAAACATCAAATAACTAATCTGTTATAATCCACCTAAAGTAAAGTAGTCTTGGAAATTGGCTCTTGCCGTGGGATTATCTCCTGTATATATTCTACATTTATAATATATTTGTGCCTTCTTTTTTAAAAACTTATGTATATTTTCTGTATTCTGGTTACTATCGTTTGTAACTTTGTACTATATTATGTTCAATTTAATGACCATTTTCTAGCATGTTCTTTCAACTTACTCAAACATATTATAATTTGTTTTACTTTAGTTTAGTTATAACTGTCATACGATTACTTTTATTACTTGTACTTTTTGCAGCTTTTCTCCTTGGGCCTCTGCTGAAAAGGGGCTGTTGCACAGTCGGACTAACTCAATTAACAAATGTGAAAGAAAGGAGGAACATCTCTGTATTAGCCAAAATTCAATATCTACACAGCTAATTACATGTGTTTTACTACACTGATGAATATCTCAATTAAGCCAGTTTGACCAAGACCAACATTAAACAAACTTCCAATAAAAAGCTTCTTGCGTTAGAGGAGGGAACTCCCACCCCCAATGCACGGAGCAGCATTGTCTGAATCTCCCAAGTTAATATAACTACTTCAAAGGGCACCAAACCTCAGGGTTAGGTTGTAAACATATTCAGTGAAGCATGATTTCGCAATGGCCAATGGCCTGAATGAATAACTGCTTAACTGCTTCATTCCAACCAACTTACGAAACTAGCTTTTCCACATGTATATAAACGGAATACAAACTGAATGCACATACAAACAGTTGCCTTGTACTTGTGACCGCTCCTTCAAACAAGTTCTAATAAATCAAGTTGAAAATGAAATATTTAAGTGAAACATAGTTATTTAAACCAATAAGAAATAGCATTTTAAAATGAAAACAGACTTTATAAGCTGAAATAATGTACAGATGATTTTTGTCTGGTGTGTAAGAAAACAAAATTTTTTGCACAGATAATCCAAGCCATTTGTGGCTACTTAAAGACATTAAAAAGGTACAATCAGCGTTTTGGGTTGAATACAACTTTTTTAGTTGTGTAAAGTCAAAACTAAAGCAATTTCCAAATATCACGGAGTATAAACGTATTTTTGGCTACATGAACTGGCACAAAAAGGCCAAAGTGAAGCTTCAAATTACAAAACTAAAGCTTGCAGACTTGCCCACATTGGTATAAAACCTGCAGTAATTTTGGAGACAAAAAATGTAACACTACTTCAAATAACTAGCGAGTGTTGGAATTAATAATCTCAGACTGTCTCCTTGTCATTGGCAGCAAACCACTTTACTCTCTCCCAAAGTAAGCAAATACCACCTTACTAACTGCTGACAAACTGGCAACCAAGGCAACACAGACATATGAGAAGTACAAGACGACAAATCAGACGGATGAACCTGCAAAATGAGAATGACCAACCAAATTCCTAGTCCAGGATGGACTGACTGCTTCCAAAGGAATCTTGCTAACTCTCAGTGCAAGAAATCTGGACAAAGCCAACAATAACAGGAGCAAAAGGCCCAAAAATAGACACAGACTGTAAATATTGTTCTTATACACTTAGAAAGTTGCTAGAATAACAGGTTTTGCATTAGCATCTGTGTTCTGAATGAAGTCTGAAACTCAAACGTTCGTGGATTTTTAGTGACTTCAATCCTCAATGATACGCCAGAAGTTTTATGAGGAACATGGTGGACTCCTGTAATAAACAGGCTATACAATAGAAGGAGGAAACTAGTTCAGAAAAAATGCAAATCCCAAGAAGGAAAGATATCCCTGATCAGTATCAGTAAGAAACGGAGGTCCCTCATGAAATCACCCAAGGCTAACTTCGAAAGAAAAATAGCCAAGGATTCAAAAGATAACCACAAAGCCTTCTTTAGCTGTGTTAAGAATCTAAGTGGCAACTCGCAGATATGCACTAAACTGGTGCAAAATAGCACAAAATATACTGAACCTACTGATATTGCCAACATCCTGGCAGATAGATTCAGTGCAAACTTCACCCTTCTCTCACCTCCAAAAGAGCACACAACAATACCGGAAAAGTGTAGTGTCCCAAAAAATCAGACGCACAGGTGAAAACAGCCCTTTCAAAAGCCAAAAACACAGCATCAAAGGGACCAGATGGTGTCCCAGGCTGCGTCTTGCACAAACTACAGAACGAACTAACCCCCCACCTAAACACGCTGTTCAACCTCAGCCTCTCCACAGGCTATGTGCCCATAGAATGGCACACAGCAACGGTTATTCCTCTCCACAAAGGAGGGGCAACAACTGACCCTGGTAACTATTGCCCCATAAGCCTGACTAGCCTGGTCTGCAAGGCTATGGAGCGCATCATCATGGAACTCATTAACAAAGACATTGGGAACCTCCAAACACTTGACCCGACCCAGTTCGGCTTTAAGGGCAGATCATGCCTACTAAACCTGGTTGGCTTCTTCGAGACAGTCACCAAGGCCATAGACAAGGGAAAGGTGGTTCACAGAGCCTACCTTGACCTCACCAAGGCATTCGACACCATTCCCCACTCTGGTATTACAGAAAAACTCACCAGCCTGAACAAAACCCCCTACGTCATGAGATGGGTTGCCAACTGGCTTACAGACAGAACTCACACGGTAAGATTAGTGGGCTCCAGGTCTGACTCTAAACCAGTCATAAGTGGTGTCCCACAAGGCTCGGTCCTGGGACCCCTACTGTTCAGCATATACTTCTGAGAAGTACAGGCTAACACAGGAGGACTATGGCTAACCAAGTTCGCCGATAACTGCAAACTGGGAGCCATAATTGACTCTCTCTGGCTGACACAGACATCCTCCAAAAGGGCCTGAGACGGACACAGTGTCAAAGTCATGGCCTCAAGCTAAATGCCAAAAAATGCATAGTCATTCCATATGGGAAAAACAAAACGCCCACAAATTACCACATAGGTGGCAGTCCCCTTAATACAGAAGAGGTAATAAGAGAACTGGGGACCCAGGTAAATAGTAATCTCTCATTTGACAATCATATTGCCAAGTTAGTTAGGAAATCCTTCTATGTGGTCCATCTAATTACTAAAGAGTTCGCATCTAGAAATAAAGAGGTTATAGTGCCCCTCTACTTATCACTTATTAGACCCATCATAGAGTACAATGCCCCATTTGGGATGTACCTCACAAGACACTTCCAACAGTTGGAAAGACCACAAAAGTACCTCACCAAAAGGATTACTGGTCTCAAACATATGTCCTATGCAGCCCAACTGAAAAAACTCCGGCTGTACTCAGTGGCATATCACTTACTTAGAGGTGATCTCTGCCTGACTTACAAAGCCATGTCAAATTTAGAATTGATGGACATGCTCGACCTAAAGAAATCCTAGTCACTGCGAGCCACACGCTCTAGTGAGCTAAACCTCGCCACAACAATAAATAGAACATTCTGGAGGGATAGATTCCTGTCACAGAGACTCCCCATGCTTTAGAACAAAATTACAAATTACATCAGGCAGAGCCCCTCACTAACACTCTTAAAGAGAAACCTTGACAAGTGGATGGGTAACAGAAAATACAACCCTGGGATCACTTCATTGGCTCTGCTTTACAGAGGATCAGTTAATTAAATCAAAGGGGAGGCGAAAGCCGGCACACTCTGGCTAGGCTTATAAATGCCCTCGGGCAGATAGCCTAGTACCTACCTATGAACACGCCAAAAATAGGGGTAAAAAAAAAATCAGGACATTTTGCAAAAATCTGGACAATTGAGAGATACGACATACTCCAACATAGATATCAATCCAGAAAAAGGAATATGATTGTTTCTAGAAGAAGTCTGTAATATTCATATTCCCACATAGATGACAAACCACAATAAAGAATATGACTGCTTCTAGATTAAGACAATCATATTCATACTCCAACACAGAGGGCATTCTAGGAAAAAAAAAAAAATGATTGCTTCCAAATGAACAAAAGGAATAACTAACCAGACCATTTAGCTCAGAATGACAGATGAAAGAGACCATCCCTGACCGATGACAAACCAAAATGCTGCTATTATGACATTTTAGACCACAGATAACATTAGAAGTGTCTAGCAGCATCACAGTTTTGAAACCAGAGAGACCACCGAGTTACTATCTTGAATGTTTCCTGAAGCTGAACCTACACGAGAAAAAAACTGGCTTAGTTAGCAAGGTCTACAAATTCTGTTAGACTGACTATTTATGCCTCACTGTTATCACTAAATGCATACTACTGAGCATATCACTGTCTTCATTTGGAGTATAAAATATTTTTGTTTTGCTAAAAACATTGGAGTTGACAGGCACTGACAAAATAATAAATACATCCCCAGTCAGGTACAGTGTACATTAGGGATAAAGCTGAGGTTTGAGGAAGTTGGAAAAAAGTCAGTCAGTGCCCAGTCATAACTATGCAACTACTGTTTAAAAGTATGCTATTGCTGTACACTGGTTTCCTACCAATATCCATGCGGCTCTCTTCCTTGAGTTTTAAAAGCAAAAAGGAGTGATAGTTGTGCACATCTACACTTGTTCAGGAGCTGCATATGTATGCATTCAGTGGATGGTCATGTAGGAGCACAAATGAAGTCATGTCAAAGACTACATGAAGCAATGCTCACTTACAGCAAACACAACACTCAACTGCAAAAATGAAAACTGGAAAAAAACACTTTATAATCTGAGCAGAATTCAGCAAAGATTTAAATAATCTTTGCTTCCAGCAGATATCACGGTGCTAGTTACTATACTGAGTATCAGAATTATTGGGTGATACATAATAGCTTGCCGCTGTGTTCCTTCTTGCTCAACACACTATCCTCAATTTTAAGCATCGGAATTATTTAAGACAGATCAGGTACTGCCTGTAACTAAGGATTAGCACCCCTCCATGCTCTCATGCTATCCAATCTAAACAACTACAACTGGATAGCTAGATCGTTGCCACATGGCCTGAGCGACCTAACTACACCCAACGTATGTGAACACCGACTCGCGATTATTACGGCTACCATATACCGGAACTGAATGTTTTGCAGACATCTCTCACTCTCAACAATTAAAACACATTAAAGACATAATCGGGATAGATGGTGTTTTAACTCAGAAGGTTAAACCCACGGGCTATTGAAGAACTTCATTCACCCTGTAGTCTTTGGTTTAATTCTCTCAATCTGCAAACTGTACAACTCTGAGCAAATAACTTAGCCAGACAAAGGTCCTGGATCAGGGTCATCCCTGAAAAGGGACATACATGTCATGCGGGCTTAGTCCGTTAAGAGATAATAACAAAAAGTACTACAGCTACTATTAATAATAAAGAAGTATATGCTCAAATGTCACACTGCTTTATCCCTCCGGGCACAATTAAAACAAAGGCAGCAAATTAAAACAGACGACAGAAGTCGGAGAGGAAACAAAAGCACACATTTACATTTACAACGCACTTCCAGAACTCCATTGCCAATACAAAAGCCCTCGCCTCCTTTTTTTTTCTTTTTTTGCTACATAATGTAGGGATCAGGAAAAAAAACAAGTTCAGCACATTCTCTAACTGGTCAGTATTCAGAAAAACAGCTCTACTCAGATCTAAAATCACAGTTAAGTAAATACCTGAACTGCTCCGCTCCAGCAAGACACAAGAACACAAACAATATGCCAAATGGATGCAAGAGAACCTCTACGTTTTTCTTCTTCCTTATACAAATTCAGTTATCCAAATGACAGTTTTTCGATAAGGTTGATACCAGATTTGTATTGCTATAAACCCTAAGATAATATGCGCATCAATCTCATTTGATCCGAAGCTTCACATCACCTTACGCAACTGTCTGCATAGACACGCGCCACAACATACAACTTCGTATTTATGTTATATACACTCCACGTGTGTCCTTCATCTGCGCACAGAAATGGTCAAATAGAAGGAAGAATCCTCGCGAGGTTTATACTTCGCCCCACCTACACCTGTCCCACCCTGTCTATATCTATTCTTTCGGCAAAGGTGGGTTTAGATGGATTAGTTTTATTTTGTTTGTTTACACATTTTTTAAATAGCTGTTGCCTTTAGTTTGTTTGTAGATACTGACAGCTTGGTGTGTTTAGCAAATGCTAGTCGCATACATTAGGTAATTGGAATTTCTGTTGGTAGTACCGTTTGGGATTTGTTAGTTTAAGCGAAGTATGCCACATTAATGCCTTTTGAATGAAGGTGCATATGGATGTTACATTCTTAAAAAAAAAATAAGAAATAGTAATAGTATCACTATTTCAGAACTGTTACTGAAAAGTTGTGATTTTTCAGTTTACGGGTGAAGAAAACACAACTGCCTTGCTTGAATTCTAAAGGCCTTGCAGGAATGAGTGTGGGGTATAGTAGCTCCTGATTTTGGGTGACATGCACTGTTTTACATTCTTCTTCTTATTGTCTCTCGTAAAATGTGGGGTTTTGTGACAAAGGCACTCCTTAAAATGGAGAACATGGACATCTGTGCAGTGACAGAGACCTGTTTCAAGGCTCCAGAGAGCACTCCTGCATTACCAGGCTATAATTCATACCACACCTTTCAGCCACCTAACCTGGACCGAAACACTAAAGGTGGAGGCGTGTCCATATTCATTAAGGATATCCACACCTCCAGGCTAGTTGCTCAGCATAATGCATCCGAGATTATCCAGGTGCAACTAACTCTGGGCAAAACCGCAATCCAAATTGTAACTTGCAACAGATCCCTCACCATGCCCCAGGATTCCCACTCCTCATTTCTTGGTACACTGGAAAATATTATGGTACAACCCAACACCCTAATAATGGGCGATTTCAACTACCCCACCATTAACTGGGAAAACTATTCCTGTGCCATCTCTTTTGCTCAACGTTTTCTGGAATTCATAAATTCCAACGCCTTGAATCAACTTATCCACACTCCCACCAGGGGCAGCAATATCCTAGACCTGGTCATTACCAACATGGGTGACCAGTGTTCCACACCAGAGGTCAATTCCTCGGTCAGATCCGACCACAAGCTAATCACCCTAGACATCCACATCTCGCCCCACCCCCCATTAGGGAAACCACTGTAAAACAATTTCTCCAAAGCCAACTTCACGCTTCTTAAGACAGAAGTGGAAAATTTCATGACACCCATACAGACGGACAATAGAGGTACGACTGCTGAATCCTACACAAATGCACTTTATAAGCACTTACATAAGTGTATGGATTGTGCTATCCCTAATAGAACCAAGATGCTATCCTCAAAAAAAAAAAAAAGGAAGCCAATCTGGTGGTCGCCTGCCATAAGCAAACTCTACAACAGAAGAAAGAATCATCATCATCCCCTTTTTCCCATTTACATGGGGTCGGGGTATCGTATTAACTGTCGTCAACTCTCTCGATTCAGTGCCACTCTCCTGCCTTCTTCAACACTCATGCCTGACTGTCGCAGATCTTCTTTCACACAATCCATCCACCTCTTTGCTGGACGCCCTTGCTTCCTCTTACCTTCTTCCTGTCTGTCCCAAATCTCCCTCACCAGATTGTCTTCTGCTTTTCTACACATGTGCCCATACCATCATAATCTGTTTTCTTTGATCTTTTCTGTAATTGGAGTTACTTTGGCTTTTGCTCTTATGTCCTCATTTCTTCGCCTGTCCTGCAGTGTGCATCCTACCACCTTTCTCAGGCACTTCATTTCCAACACCTCTAGCTTCTTCAACTGTTCTGCCTTTACTGCCCAGGTTTCTGTACCATACAGTAGTACTGGTCGCACCACTGTCTTGTACACCTTACTTTTCAGCTTCTTTGGCATTCTTCTGTCATATACTACACCTGATACTCTATGCCAGTTGGCTGCAGCCCCTCTGATTCTAGCTTTGACCTCTTCATTCAGACTACCCTTCTCCTCAACCACCCCTCCCAGATACTTGAAACTGTTTACCTGTTCCACTATCTTCCCATGTATCTCTATTATCAGCTTCTTCTGATTTTCCCCAATCTGCTGCCATTACCACAGTCTTATCTGTGCTTAGTTTCATCCCATGTGCCTTCAGATTTGCATTCCATTCTCCTATCCTTTGCTGAAGTTCTAGATCAGAGTCTGCCTGTACTGCCACATCGTCTGCATACAGCAGCTTTGTTGCTCTGACCCCTCCAACCTGTTTGCTGATGTAGTCCATTACCAGTATGAACAGCAGTGGGCTCAGAGCTGAACCCTGGTGTACACCCACTCCCACTGGGAACCCCTCAGTGAGGCCAAACACTGTTTGTACTTGAGTCACTGGGTCCTTGTACATAGCCTGTACTAATTCTACCAATGTTTCTGGGACTTCAAACCACCGCAGTACTGCCCAGATCAGCTTTCTTGGGACCTTGTCATATGCTTTCTCCAAGTTTAGGAAAGCCCAGTTTGACTCTCTCCTCTTCTCTAGTTTCTTCTCAAGTATCACAGAACAACAGAAGAAAGAAACTGTTCAAAAAAGAGTAAAATCCCATGATTGGAGGAACTCCCTGGTCAGCCTCAGTAAGAAGCTGAGATTCCTCATAAAATCCTCCAAAGCTAGTTAAGAAAAAAAATCGCCACTGATTCTAAAGACAACCACAAGGCATTCTATAGCTATGTCAAAAATCTCAATGGCAACACTCAGATCTGCTCTTGAGTTACAGCACGATGGCACTAAATATACAGAACCAACTGATATTGCCAACATCCTGGCAGATAGGTTCAGTGCTAACTTTACCCTCCCCCTCTCACTCCCTAAAGGGCCCATCTCTATACCGGAAGAATGCAAAGTTCCTGTAATCACGGCTGCCCAGGTAAAAACCACACACTCCAAAGCCAAGAACACAGCATCCATGGGACCTGACAACATCCCAGGCTGTATTCTACACAAACTACAGAATGAACTGGCACCTCACCTAAGCATCATGTTCAATCATAGCCTCACCTCAGGCTTTGTGCCCAGTGAATGGCACACAGCGACAGTTATCCCACTCCATAAAGGGGGAGCCACCACAGACCCTGGGAACTACCGCCCCATTAGCCTAATGAGTCTGGTCTGCAAGGCCATGGAACGTATCATCATGGAACTTATAAACAACGACATTGGTAATCTCCAAACTCTGGACTCCACCCAGTTCGAGTTTGTAAAAGGCAGATCATGTCTCCTAAACCTGATAGACTTCTTTGAAGCTATCACCAAAGCCATAGACGAGGGTAAGGTGGTTCACACAGCCTATCGAGATCTCGCCAAGGCTTTTGACACCATTCCACCACTCTGGAATTATAGATAAACTCACTAAACTAGGTATAAATCCCTATGTCACAAGATGGGTTGCCAAATGGCTCACTGATAGAACCCACACTGTGAAAGTTGCAGACTCCAAATCCAACTTCAGACCAGTGACAAGTGGAGTACCACAGGGTTCAGTCCTGGGTCTCCTGTTTGGTATCTACTTTTCTGAAGTACAGGCTAACACAGAAGGTCTTTGGCTAACGAAGTTCGCAAATGACTGCAAGCTAGGAGCCATAATCGAAACTCCTAACGATGTGGACATCCTACAAAAGGGCCTCACTGAGACAAATGTCTGTTGTCAAAGTCAAGCTCAATGCCAAAAAGTGCATTGTCATCCCCTTTGGTAAAAACTCTGTACCCATGAGCTACCACATAGGTGGTAGTTTATTTAACACCGAAAGTGTGATGAGACCTTGGGACATAAGCGTACAGTAGTCTCTCCATTGATAATCACATCACCACAGTAGTCAGAAAATCCTTCTACGTGGCACACCTCATCACAAAAGGTTTCTCATCCAGAAAAAAAGAGGTCATTGTCCCCCTCTTCTCGTCACTCATTAGACCCATTATAGAGTACAACACCCCTCCTCACAAGACATCTACAACAACTGGAAAGGCAGCAGAAATACCTCACAAAAAGGATTACCGGCCTCAAACAGATGCCCTACGCAGACCGTCTCAAAAAACTCCAGCTTTACTCCATCGCATATCGCCTACTTAGAGGCGATCTCTGCCTAACATACAAAGCTATGTCAAACCCAGAGCTGTTGGACATGCTTCACTTAAAGAAATCCCAATCCCTCCGAGCTACATGCTCTAGAGACATAAACCTTGTCACCATAATAAACAGAACATTCTGGTGGGAGAGATTCCTGTCCCAGAGACTTCCCATACTCTGGAACAAAGTACATATCTATATCAAACAAAGCTCATTAGCACTCTTCAAGAAAAATCTTGATGATGGATGCGAAATAGGAAATTCACCCAGGGATCATTTCTGTGGCTCTGCTCAACAGGAGCACAGGAAAATAATTTTCTTTGGCTAGGCTTATATAGGCCCTAGGGCCAATAGCCTAGTACCTACCTATGAACCTGTAAATGTGATGGTTAAAGTAATTAAAAAGTTACAGATATTACCATCACACTCCATTAGAAAATAAGTGTTGAAGTGCAAGTCTGTTATTTTTTTTTATCCTAAGTTGGATGGATTCAGTTGTATCAGCTACAGTATTTTTATTTGAGAGAACGGTTACCACGGTGGCAAAACATATACATGGTGGTTGGAGATAATGGTTGTCACAGCTCCATCATTGTGTAACCTTGTCAGTTTCAAACAGTGTGGCTGAGGTAGTAAACTACTACGCGAGCACTGGCCACATTACTTTTACACAGCTACACACCATATTTGTGAATGACAACAGGTTAAACTAGTGTTAAAATGCAGACAAGATGGTACGATTTTAATAAGGCAATCAGAATTCCAAACTTTTGTCTCCTCACAAAGAGAATGCTTTGATAAAGCATTCCATTTGAAGGAGCAGCGTGAAAAGGTTTGAGGTGGATGAGTGTAAATCGAAGGTGAAAGGCTAAACTTTCAATAAAAAGATAACTTTGCATCCCAGGGATATAAAGGCAGTGTTTGACCTCTAGGAGATTGGCAGTGTCTTGCATTTGCTTAGTATGATACAATGAACCTATTAATGGGGTTTTTGCCAGGAGGCTTAACTGAACATGCATTGCATGTCTTAATCAGCCTGATTTGTAACTTACTGTAGTTGTGCCACGCAAGGAGAATTTGCTAATTGATGGCAAACTGCATTCTGTTAATGAGATGCGGATACCTTTTGCTATTTTATTTGCTTTAGGGGGTTTAAGTGGTTAGCTGTTTAATGGCAGTAAGCATAGCTGCTGTTAGTGTGGAATGGAAATGTTAGCTAAGGTGTCAAGCTGCAAACTGTAATATTTCAGATGAAGTGTTGAATGCAGGAAAGCTTGGGGGGGCATATAATAATAGTCTGTAAGAGCTTTTTTACATACACTGTGTGTGTGTGTGTGTGTGTGTGTGTGTGTGTGTGTGTGTGTGTGTGTGTGTGTGTGTGTGTGTAACTTTTATTGAATTATCACTTAAGACATAGACAAACGTGCATTTATATAAAAAAAAGAAAACTATATCAACATATTTCTAATTACAAACATGCATTGCATATGTTTTTATAGAACTATAATCAATTCAACATTACATAAATTGCTTAGTCCCTGACTTTCCTTAAATCTCGCTCTTCCTTCAAAGCATTATTCTGCTTGTATTGTTCCCACAGTTTCCATTTTTTTTTTCTATTTAATTTGCCCCTACCCTTTTCTAAAGATCCCACTTCCAGTTCTTTTACATCTGGTAAAATATTCAGTAATTCAAATACAGTTGGTTTAGACTTTGATTTCCATTTTCTAGTAATTGCTTTTTTATTTATGGCAGAGGACCAGAACTAAACTTAGCAAAACCTTAATATGTGTAGGCAATTCAGATCATGTATCCCAGCTTAAATAATTTCCTTAGTTAACACCGGTTTGCTCACTCAGTATTTCTGACAGAGTATTCTGGAGGGAATTTGTGAAATCTGCCAACTTGTTATACTCCCAAAAATATGTTCCCAGTTGCCTCTTTTTTTTCCTGTCACACCTCCAACATTTGCCATTTACCTGAGAAAAAAAATTATTTGGAGCCCGTTTGAAGTATATATATATATATATATATATATATATATATATATATAAGCAATTAGTTCCAAGCAAAATTCCATTTTTAGGGTAAGTAATTAAGAGTTACGGTGAGTAAGTGTCTGGATGTATGCACACCTTTATGTAGAGCTTCTCTTACTACTTCAGTTTCCCCTCATTTACACCCGTGTTCCAGTGCATTTCATGAAATGATTATTTCCTTTTGCTGGAGGAACCACATTGGGGGGGGGGGGCGCAAGGGGTTTCGACCTTCAGATTGTTCTAAAGGACACTAGTTCTTCCAGCAAATTAAAGGTACTTGATGTCTGTGCCACACCTTAAAATCATTAAGTTTCTCAGTAGTGGTAGTAGTAGTGACAGACAGCAGACTGCTTTCCAGGATTTTTCTTATCCCTATTTCTTTGTTTTACAAGAGAAATGACAGGAGTGCACGTCTGTTCTGGCTTTCAATTTGATAAACTCAGTAACATTGTAGTCTGCTCTGTGTTCTGCTCTCTTACCTGTTTTGATTTCCTTACACCCAAATGCTCCCCTTCAAAACATGGATATTTTGTGACATACATTGACAATCTTCACCCTTTGTCATGTATATGTAACAGTTCTTGGAATGGTGTTTACAGTACCTCTTCAAAATTCCCGAGTTCCTCAACAAATATCCTAAGGATATATTGATGGACTGCTGTCAACATGAACTGAAATATATGACCAGAAGTATATTTCAGTCTAGGGAGCAAGTCCACTGCGTAAGAGAACATTATTGCTTATAATCCCGCAACATTAATAAGGTTGAAAATATTATAATATGATCTCAACCTTGAATTAGAAAATGCCCTCTGTCTTGCAGCTGGCACAGAGCATTAAGGCTGTGATGAACTGTAGTTCCTGAGGTGAAGGCCTTGCTTCCCTCAGTTCTTATTTGCCTGCTGTGTAACCTTAAGCAAGTCACTTAACCAGACAGTGCTTTGTGGCAAGTGGGAATTTGGGGTAGGTGCTTCAGTGTCCCCTAGACAACAAGCTTAGTAATTATTTATTTATGTATTTATTTTATTTTATTTAACATTTGTTTACCAGGGAAACTTGATGCTGTTAATCTGTTCCACTATTTTCCCTTCTATCTCAATATTCATCTTCTGATTTCCCCTATTTGCTGCCATTAAACACATCTTATCTGTCCTCAGTTTCATCTCATATGCTTAAAGTTTTGCATTCTATTCCCCTATCCTTTGATGAAGTTCTTGCTCTGAGTCTGCCTGTAATGCCACATCATCTGTATACAGCAGCTTTGATATCTGTCCCCTCTGACCTGTTTGCTAATGTAGTCCATCAAAGGAATGAATAGCAGTGGGCACAGAGCTGAACCTGGATGGACAATCACTCCATCTGAGAACTCTTCTGTAATCTTTCCACCAGTACCTGTCAAATATACTTATTTCTGTGGAACAACTACTATTAGTTTGTATTGTTAACCTGGAAGGTCCATCTTCTAACAACAGATGCTTGCAAAAGTTAACATGAGCATGACTAGAACTACTAAAAGCATCATTTAAATGTTTGGATAATTTCCATCTTTAGCTGGATCTCCTTGGGAGTGGTTACAGTCATAACACATTAAAGGTGTGTGCACAAATGTTCTGCAGCACTACCTCTGTGCCTCACAACTGGCCTACAACCCATGGCAGCCTAAGAGAATCTGCTGCTGACTGCTGGTTAGTTGTAGCCATATGTTCTTTGGAAAACTAGAGACTATGCTTTGCATTGTCATTAATTTGTCATTTGATCTCAGCTGTGTGAATGCCATCTTCCT